>NW_022157193.1:0-140961 GCF_007821495.1 Lachnellula hyalina
ACAGACGTAACAACACTTGTGGCCGTTGTCGTAATGTCGCTTGTTACGGTCGAAGCAGGCAGTGTGATCGTAGTCAGGGAGCCTGAAATCGAAGTAGTAATCGTTACAGGCGGGATGACAGACGTAACAACACTTGTAACGGTCGATGCAGGCAATGTAATCGTGGTCAAAGAGCCCGAAATTGACGTCGTGATGATCACCGGTGGAAGCGTCGATGTGACAATACTCGTTTGTGTGGCCGTAGTCGTCAGCTCAGTGGTAATAAGCGAGGTTGCGGTAGTTACATGTGTCGAGACAGATGTGAAAGTGCTAACCGAGTATTCGGTTGTCGTTTTCGTATGGTCTTTGATAATTGTGGTGCGAACTGTCGTGGGGATAAGTTTGGTCGAGGTGAGCGTGATACACGTCGTCGCAGTGGTAGTCGTGGTCGACACTATCGTTGTCGGTACATATATAACGCAATCACAGGCAGTTGTTACAGTTTTTGTGCTGTATAATGTTACTGTGGAATTGTCGTAAACTGTGGTTGCATACGGCACGCTTGTTGTTAAAGTATATGTGGTGAGTTCGATGTCTGTGGTCGTAGTAGGTACAGTAATCGTATCTGTGACGTTCTTCGTCGAGACAACTGTGGTTGGTACGTTGACAGTAATATCAGACTCTGAAACCGAGACGGAGATCTGGGTCGTTGTGGTGGGAACCTGGGACAAATATCAGTATTACGCTTATATATGCAGGTACGCGAGTATCGGGTAGATAGAAATAAGCATATGCATGCTTTAGTGCGTGTATATCTCATCTCTTGACAGCAAACCGAACCGGCACACCAGAAATGAACATTTGAATGAAGCTGGACAAAAGATTCACGTGATATGCCAATATCATGTGACAAAGTGAGGTATGTGTTTTGGGAAGCTGGGAGGAAATTTAATGAACATACCGTTGTTGTCGCAGTTGTAGTACTAGTCTCCGTAGTCAAATAAGTAGAACCCTTATGGAAAAGTCAGTAAATATCCTTAGCCATTGCTGCGTTTCCAGCTCCCAAGTCAAAGTCATGGCTGCAAGAACAAGCCACCCGTATCTTACCGTAGTATAAGTCGACGTCGAGTATAAAGTAACGTTATCAGTCACAGTGTATGGAATTGAAGTGATTTCTGTGATGTTTTTTGTAGCCGTGTACTAATATAGGGGTCAGCTAAACTGCGTCTGCAAGGTTGAAACTAGGCCATATCCGCCATTGATGTGCTTCAAGGAACATGTTCATACCGTCGTAGTCTCATAACAAGTAGTCGTTGTCAGATGCGTCGCCGTAGTCGTTGTGGGTACCTATAATACAAATTAGATTTCCTCGCCGTGCAATGTTTTTCAGGGCTACGTGCCGTCGTTGTGTAAGAGGATACGACAGTAGTTGTCGTCACAATCGTGCTCCATGCTGTAACCGTTACGTTATAACCGTAGGAATTGGTGACGGTCGTTGGGTAAGGAATTGACTGGAAAGCTTTAGCCTGCGAACCCAATCGACCTAAAGAGCTGGATACCAATTCCTAAAACAGGATATCCATTCTCAAGGTGCACTTTCGTGGAGGTTTTCACATACCGTTGTAATCAGAGAAGTCCGGGTGATGTAGATACAGTCGATTTCCGTTGTCCTGCAAGAATCCTGTCAACTTCATCTCTTCATATCACCCATTCTTCGGAAACTCACGTCTCGTCGTGGGTTGCCGTTGTGGTAATATTATCGGTTTTGGTCTCTGTAAGAGTCTTGTCTGATTCCACGTATGAAGTAATCTATTGCTTTTGATCAGTGGGTTTCTCCAACATGCAAAGATCTCCGTACCGTTTCATTGATTGGAACACTCGTCGTGCCACTATGAAAGGTAAGCATTTGTCTTCACGAAACCCTTGCCCCCAAAAGCTGAAACTGAAAGGCATATTGTCGCATGCACTGCAGCATATCAAGTATTCTTCAATTGGCGTATGAAGAGAATCCAGCTCCTGTCTTCAAGATGTCGAAAATACAACTCATCCAAAACTCTTAATTCGCACTTCAGGCCGGGAGTGCCAATTTCTTCTCGATGCGAAAAGAAAAGGATGTCAAAACTTACTATACGGTTGTGGTGTAGCTTTGGGTTTGTTAGTCGGTTGTACTGCATCTGAAGGATCTGAAGGATTTAAACTTACATTGAAATAACCGTAGTGGCGGGTTCCGTATATATCCATTCATATCCCGTGGTTATAGTGACCGTCGCGGCTGTGCATGAGTCTTCGCTCAAACTTGTTGAACTCGAGTTTGTTCCATACTGAGCATGCGCTACACCCAGCAGGCCTCCCACCGCCCATAAGTTCCGACTCCAAATCATCGTGGCCTATTTGAACAAAGGCTTCCAAACGATCGAATTGCGAACAGCGACTCTGCTGTATTGCGCGAGCGAACGTGGGTAGAAGACGGGTACGTACTTCTTCAGGGACAACGAAGGGCTGCAGGTTATAAGGTGGTGCCTGTGAGAGTAATATATGATCGGCCTGCAGCTGTCAACTAGGTGACGCCCCAAGGTTGAAGTTGCAAAGCTCCACACAAGCTTTCGGGATGGTCAGTAAACGATCAGATCAGCCAGTCAAGACCCTTGCGTACTCTAAGGTATATACTATAACCCCCGAAAGCGTGTCGCGAAATCTGAAAAGGCCTCTGGCAAATGAACAGACGGTCGGCGAGAAATCTTTGCGCGAATAGCTGAAAAGAGGAAAAAGCTATGGCACCCTGGCCCTGGAAGAAGAAAGCTACTGGGGTAGAGCAACATCCCGGCAGGTCCTTTGTTAGTTCGTACTGGGATAAAGGTACCAAGATGCAGAGCAAGTTCAAAGGGCCCGGGGTCGGGAAAATAGCGTGCTGAAGATTCCGGGAGACCAGACAGACTACATATGGGTACGGACACACTCGCAGAGTCTGGATGAGCCTCATCATGAGGATCAACAAGCACCAATATTTGGTGCAAGGCGCTCGATTTGAATAAGTTTTGGTAACACACCTACACCATGCCTACCCTCGGCTTCTGGACTTAGCGGGGAATTGCAACATCGGAGAAATGATCCGGCGCATTTAACACAGCACATGGATGAGATATTCACCCTCAGCCTGGGTGCGTGTACGTACCATACCGTACGAAGTACGGTAGAAGACTTCAGAGGAGACCGGGGCTCTCCACCACCCCACCAGTGCGGCGTAGTTAGAGTTCTCTCGAGTAAGATAGCTGCTACTTTGGGGAGCATCGGCCCGTAGTGATTTCTCCGAGTGTGATTGATCACACCAGAAGCCAGGCCAGGAACAAAGGGATACCTTTGACGGCCCCTCCGTATACGCAGGCGTCTACTTCTTGTGTGAAAGAGGTGGCGTTGGAACCAATGGCAGGCTGCCAGTATGCGAAAAGTGCTTCGGTGTGTGCATAGTGGCATGGATGGCGATATACGGAGTACATCGTAAAATATGCAGGTAGGTAGGTGAAGTCTTCGATTGCTCTACCATGATCACCAGGATCACCAGGAAACAGAGGGGTTGGGTTGGATCGTGGATGCGGTGTTGTCCAGCAATGATTCGCGTAGAGGGGCTTGGCGTCTTGACCTAAAGAAGTTTAGCGTGTGGATTGGACGGCCCGTCAAAAAAGGCGGCCGGTGAAAGCCGTTTTGGGCTTGAGATAAGCAACAAGTAGTGAGATAGATAGCTTCCGTGCCGCGGGGCATGACCTACAACTAGATGTTGTGCCTCTGTTAGTAAGGCACAGCAGTCTGCCTAGACCTATTAATTGTGACTAGTGCATGCTACGTGTATTCTTACTGTACTCCTCGTAGGTAATTTACCTAGGTAGGCTTTAATTTCTGACTAGATACTCGTACTTCGTAGTCTCGTAGATAGCGTAGAATTTACACTTGCTCGGGAAAGCACTCATCATATATGGATTGTATATACGAAGGCAAGTCTCGGGTATTCTAAGCAGTACCCTTATAAGCAGAGCTGATCAAGGTAATGCCTAACTACCTACTCTACCTAGGTAAGTTACGTAAATTTAGTTTGTAACTTTTTGAACGCACCATAGGTAGGTACATAAGTTATGTCATACCCCTCACCTCACTCGTTTGGCTTGTCCCGTGACACGGCTTAACACTTACCAATGCCCGTGCTCTTCTCCCATGTCCTTTAGTAAGGGCAGGACTGGGCTGCAAGTGCTGACATGGTGTCCCGATGCGGCTACACCGTCGGTCGAGAGCCTCAATGTCGGATAAACTGTGTGGTTGTGGCTAGAAGTAGCCGAGTAGTGGCCATCACTTACCCCACTTTGGGGATAAAGTGGATCAATAAGGTAAGCAACCCAAAGAGGCTGGTCGCACCGGTTACCATGCATGGTAAAAGCAGATCCACCACGAACGCTTATACAGTAGAAGTATTTTCTTCTGCGCGCGGCCGAAAGCACAAAGATAATCACATATCCAACCAAGAACGTGACCGTTCGCATGGATTAGACAAACGGGTCTTTGTGGATGTGTGGTATGCTATGGTGTGGCGATGCGATGTTGGATCATCCAACTTGGATCGTCTCTGGTTGATCTATTCATTCTGCTGGATTTCTGGTTGACTCCTCCCACGTTGGCTGAAATGGCGTTGTGGCGACGAGCACGACAAGTCACTCTTCGTATTCACAGTCCAATGGATATATACCCCCGCGTGCTGGAGTGTCTGACGACTCGCTAGAATCACCAGAGATCAAGTTTATGGAGGGTACATTTGTACTCAGGGTACGCAGGGCTGAGGAAGTCTATCGGCGGCTGCTCCAATGAAAGACATATCCTTCTCGGGACCCTGCAACTTTTACTCTATATCCAAACTAATCGAAAACCCCAGCATCTGCATATGCATGGGCATGCATTCTCCACCGCGCTCGCAACACCGGAAGATTTGTCTTGTCCATGTTGGGTGCTGGTCTGGTCTGGTCTGAGATTCGAGAAGGAAGGTTGCATGCATTCCTTTATTTACTTGTACCGAACCCGTCAAAATCACTGGCTACGATCATCGTGGTCTAGCCCTGCTTTCGGTTACCCAAGTCAGCATCGAATTCTTTGTATGCGGTGTGAGAGACAGTGGCGGCTTTCAACTCTCTTTACTGGGTGCTTATTGAGCGCCCCACCCAGCAAAGAACAAAGCAAGTAATCGTGCAGTGTGCATTATCCTCGATATCCTCTGGTGCGCCGAGCCTCTAGAGGTTCATCATCCTTCAGCCATCCATAACCAGAGAAAATCTGTTGTTCTTCATTAATACATCATGATCCGATCGCAAAGGATATTGCTCGCGTTGGGGCTCTTCGCGAAGCAATGTGTGGCACAAGCGGCGGGGTGGCAGGCCGGCCAGGTGAACACAACCATGTGCTACTGGGATTCGCCTCGAGGTACGTCCATGCTCTGCGAAAGATCCCTTCAGAATTTGGTATTAGCGAAATTTGGTATTAGTGAAATATTGACAAATGTATAGCTGCTGTAATTCGAGATACGCTTTATATCGATGGAGGTTTATTGTGGTGGAAGCCGGGGATGAATGATGGATCATATGGCGCTCCCACATCTGATGGGAACCCGCTTGGATTAGTCTACCTTTTGAACTTTAGCACGCCGTTCGATACTTCGCCAGGGCAGAATCTCAGCTTGACAGCCTTTACAAACATATCAAAGGCTTCAAATGGCGGGGCGGCAAACAATATCGGACCCCAGTACTACGATGGGACAATGTTCGCTAATGACTACGAATGGATTACATATGGGGGACTTTTATCCCCAACAGACGCCTTCAAAGCCCCGGGGGAAGATTCAGTTCCCGCATATCAACAATATCCTCAAGTGCAAAAACAATTCTCCTCTGGATACGTCCTCGGCACAACGTCAACGGGAACTACAAGATATGTTACAAATGGCGCCGGCGTTAGCGTTCCATCAGAAAATCTTGGATTCTACATGGGAGGTTTGAAATCCCCAACCAGTGGTCCAATATACTATCAACCGCCCCCTATAAATAGCTCCGTCGGGGCCAGCGTTTTGTCCGACACTTTGATACAAGTGGATATGAGTACCGAGGGCCAGGAAACCTGGACCAACAGTTCCTTACCAACCAGTGTTCCCGGTCGTGCTAATGCTGAACTTGTGTGGGTACCAGTCTCTGAGAAGGGAGTTATTGTTGCTATAGGGGGTGTGATTAATCCTGTATTCGCTAATATCAACCTAACCCTAAACGCATCCGATACTGCTGATAGTGTACGAATGAACCCCAGATGTTGACTACTTAGACTAACTTTGCTCTAGAAGGCTCAAAGCCCCAAATTCATGTCAACGGTGTCTGTTTATGATATTGCAAAACAAAGTTGGTATGAGCAAGCTACCACCGGCAGTCCGGGTCAATTGACGCAAGGGTGTGCGGTTCTCGCATCTGCACAAGATGGCACAAGCCATAACATCTACTGGTATGGAGGCTTTGACGGAATCAATATCAATGGAAACTTCAGCGACGATGTCTGGATTTTGTCGATTCCATCATTCATGTGGATGAAGGTCAATTCTGGAGTATCAACCCACGCCCGCGCAGGACATCGATGCATTAAGCCTTATCCAGATCAGATGTTCGTTATTGGTGGTTACGCATCCTTGCCTGATGATTCCCCCCCTACATGTCTTGACGGTAACCTGATCCAAATCTTCAACTTGAGCAGTTCCGAATGGATCACTTCATACAATCCTAAGAACTGGAGTAATTATACGGTTCCTTCAATGATAGCTGCCATGATCGGGGGTACTGGAACAGGCAGTGCGACTCAGACAGCACCATCGCCAAGCGGGTTTTCAGATAGCTCCTTGAAGGCTCTATTTGCATCTCCATACAATTCATCCAAAATTGTGAATTGGTACCCTTACAATCCAAGTACGACGCCAGAGCCCCGAACCACCATTCTTCCAACCTCAGTCTCCAAGTCTGGAGGAACACCGTCATACCTAGCACCAGTCTTAGGAGTCGTCCTCGGCCTATTCTTCGTCACCCTCCTCCTCATCGCATTCTTGCTATGGCGTAGACGCAGAATCTTCAAGCAAAACGGTACCGGCACCCAAAGCGAAGCAGGAACACTAGACAACCGAAGATGGGTAACGAATTGGCTACGCGCCACACCCGTAGATGCAAAAGCGCCGACTGTGACCACAGACGACACGCCGTCTAGTCCGGATCCGTATGGAGAGGATTTCAGCAGGACCGACAGAACGGACAGGACAGACATACCAGAAATGGGAGGTTCGCAAGTCCACGAAATGATGGGTAAGCTCTGCCGCTCTCCCCCAACCAAGCATTGACTCGAAACTAACTACCGCTACCAGATACCTCTATGCCCACCGAGCTCGGCGCAGCACACGACACAGGATTCGTGCCCCTCGCAGCAGCCGGCGCAGGTGCAGCAGCCAAAGGCCGCAGGGGAGTCACGCACTCGCCATCAACAGGCTCGCACGCCTCGCAAGCAAGCTCCATCTCCGGCATATCGCGCACCTCAGTCCCGCGCCCCGGACTCTCACCCGTACACCAAGCGCGCGCCGATTCGCCTCCTCTAGGCGGAAGTCCAAGTGCTGACGCCATTGTTTCCGTCGCCAGTAGCAGCCACTTGCGCGGCATCAGCGATACGTCGGTCAGCACCGACGGAGGAGCATACGCTACACCTAGCGAGGGTTTGGATCGCGCCCGCAGAGACCTAGCTGCGTCGGCGCCAGAGGGGAATACGCGACCCAATGTCGTAAGTCCGCTTACCTCTCCGGAAAATCCAGCACAGGAATCGAGTGATTATTTGGCGGCTTCGCCTAGCCCACCTCCAAATTCTTCGAATAGGAAAAGCCAGTTCTCGGAAAAGTTAGACGAGGCCGGTGGCGAGAAGTGAGGAGTGGGATGGAGAGGAAATAAAAAGGCGGGGTGAAAATTTTAACGTGTATATGAGGTTTTATGTTGTGGGCTGGCTGGCGCTTGAGCGTTATTTGAGTCTGGTATCTGGGGGATTTTCTGAATACCTATTTAGCCGCCTGATTATTCTATTAGTTAATGTTTTATTTTTCTTATCACAGCTCCTTATTCTCTGGAGTCTTGGAAAGCTCTATCTTTGAAGCATTTTACCATCTGCCTAAAACAAATGACATGGTTTTTCCTGCCTGAAGATTCTCTTGATGGTGACCGGGATCTAATGTTTATAGTATCAGAATAAAGAAAGGTTATGACCGAGGATAGTAGGTTGGGTAGTTTTTGAGCTATAGCCTATAGGGGAATATGGAATAAGGAATGGTAATGCGAGGACATACCGGACGGGTGAGATTAAGTTGAACAAGTTGATATATATACAGAGTAAGGTAGTCGTCAGCACCTAGCTGCACTTTTAGATATCCAAGTCCATGGTCCGTTCGTTGGTTTACTATATACTTCCGTCGGTAACTCCATCTTATATTTAAAGTGCTTGCTCGCTCAGGCAGCTTTAAATGGCGCAAAGAAAGACTTCTTCATGCCTTTTTGTTGGAATGCATAGCCTATGCAATGCTAGGACTTGAAGGCCCTATATATACAGCGTACTTCTCACTGTAGAACAGCAGTCAATTCAAGATCCTTTCCCCTAGAAATAACACTTATTCTAAGCATGGATCTTCAAGAAAATCCAGTGAATGATCTTCCAAAACCAAGCCCCAGGCCCCCTTGGGACTCGGAGGTTCAAGCCTAACATCCACCGTCTCCACATATTCCAACCCACCCTTGATAATCGCAACATTGTCGTTTCGCGCAAATATCACATCGCGCCTCGCCAATCCACAGACGATGTCTCGGGTGCCGGAAAACCAATCGTACGGGACGAAGAAGTGGCGTGAATATGAGATAGAGCTGCCGAGGGTGCGCTCGAGACTCACGGAACACACCCAAGAGCGTGTATCGAGGAAGACAAGCTTTCCGCTTTCGCTGATGCCGATGATGTGGGAGACGTAGTCAGCTAGGATGTCGATTTGCGAGTGTAGTCGTGGGTTCAAAGGTGTGTGTAGTAGCATGGGTGATTGAAGAGAGGCGGCGGCCTCGCTGGCATTAGTCGAATCATTGTTTTGGTTTTGTTTAGTGTTGTTGGGAATGGCGACGTCGAAGAGAGAAACGTCGAAAAAGTATAATTTTTGTGTCTTCGCTGAACCGTTCAATACCGACATTTCCAGTAGAACTTGTGGCTTTCGGTCCATTGTGAATAGAAAGATGGATTTCAGCTGCAGCCCATCGACATCGATGTCAAGACAAACACAAGTAACCTCCGACCAGTCATCCCACATGTAAATCTTAGCATAAGCACCGTCAATGCAGATGATGTGGAGCGATGACTGTGGATGCTGAATCCATTTTCTAATCCTAGGTTTTTCTGGGTGTCCAAGAACTTTTTCTTCGTGGCCAGCGATGCTCCATAAGTGGTCTGATTCACGAGTCGAAAGGATGAACTTGCCAGCTGCCTCGCCTTGTAGCACTTGGATGATGGTACTGCCGCCATCAAGACGACACTCAAACAGTTGCGTATCGACTTTCCAGCTTGAAGGTTTATCCTGTTGCAATTTCCACGCAGAGATGGTATTGGATGTGTCGACACTTATTATCACACCAGTCGATTTCCACCAGGTCAAGATGCGAACGAGTATTTTGTGGGAATATAACGTACCCATCTGGACACCACTCCTCACACTGTAGACTGAAACTGAGCCATCTTCTGTGCCGCAGAATGCAACTTCTAGATTTTGGTGCAAGATCATAGCACTGATCCTGACTTTGCTATCAGATAAGATTGCCTCCACAACAGAGTTTGATGAGTCCACGCTGCTATCGTCACCAACTATGTCACGAAATAAGACTGCCGGCTCCCGGACATTGCATTGAGAGCCTCTGATGTCCGCAAAATGGAGACCATCTGGACTGAAAGTCAGTTGCTCTATGTAGAAGTTGGATGATTTTACACTGTAAAGTAATCGTAAAGTATTAAATTCGTACACCTGGATGATCCCAGAGCCTGCACCTCCTGCAAGCAAGCGACCATCCGAGCTGGCAGCGAGGGAGTGGCAATTTGCCCGGAAACCACACTGATCTTGGTCGTTGAAGGGATCAAGAACGGCGAGGTGCCCATCAAGATAAGATGCAGCCAGAAGCCCAACATTGACATTGGGATTGAAGACGAGAGCAGAGATGGGATCAGTGCTGGTTTTGCCATTGGACCATTTCCTGCCACAGTTGCCATAGAATGTGTCTCCGGCGAGGTTCCATAGTAATATAGGCTTTCCGCTATAAGCTACGGCCATCATTTGATGGCTCACAGATATTGATATGGCGCATGGTGGTCGGCGAAGTTGCGTGGTAGTCTGGTCGAGAGTATCGTTCCAAAATGTGTCTGGATCTCGTGCTCCATCATTGGCCAAGTCCCATGTTGCTAAGCTGTTTTGATTCGAAGCAGCCATGAGTAAGTCTTGGTCAAAGGTCAAACAGATGGGGCGTCGAGGGGGCTGAAAGGTGTGGACTATTTCGCCCCTGCGAATATCCCATATTTTTATATTCTTCATGCCACAGGATGCCATAAGATCAGACTTTTCCTTGAATTGCAAAAATCTGACAGCCTTGCCATGGTAGAGACTCCTATATTCCTGGTAAGATGCAGTATGATACAGAATGATTGTCCCATTTGCAAGACCAACTGCCAGGAACTGGTTACCAGCACTAATTGCACTCGTCCGACCCTGGTTGAAGTCAATGCAGGATTACCGGAATCTTTTTTGAGCTCTGCGACGTATTCACGCGATATCGAACCGAACTGAAGAATATCGCTCAAAGGTTTGGCGGAGTCGGAGCCCCTGTGTGGAGTGGCAAGCAGGTACATTGAATGCACACATTTGGCCAGAGACTGACAAGTGGCACTCTGCCTTGCTAGATTATAAGCCTTCTTGATTACCAAACCCCCCATGCTGTGCCCGATAAGTACTATTGGTGTATCCGCATCTCTCAAACATGGCAACGTGCTTATCTGACCTAAAAGAGATTTGCCGAAATGATGTATGTTCAAGATATTGACTTTGCCTCTTGCCCAGTCCGAGTCGTATCCGAAACTGTGTATTCGTACATGTGTGAAAGCTATATCTTTGGGAAGCCACTCCTGTGGCCAAAAGTCTTCCTCCGAAGTCGTTTTGCTCCGTGTCTTTCTCGATCCACCGCCAAGGCCGTGAACAAAAATGAAGTCGACAAGAGCCTCTGCCGGAGCATATAGAAGGTTAAGGCCGAGAGGTCCTTTTGGATCTGCGGCAGGACGTTCGATATTTTTGGAACCTCCACTGAAGAGTGAGACGACTTCTGGGATAGGCAATTTATTAAGTTCGCGTTGAGAAACACTAAACAACTTAGCAAGAGTTTGAGATAGACGGACCACAAATGCTCTCACGGCATCATGGGGTGTCTGTCTTTCCTGTCTTCCCAGGCTCGCAGAACTTGATCATTAGATAGTCCACCAGGTCCACTTGAACCTTGAACATTAATAGGTGTCGCTTTCAAAACATTCTCGTAGCATTGCGATGGTCAAAAGCCATGACAAAGTGTTTCAATCATGCCAGGCTGGGCGTGTGATCTACGCAGGTTGACCTGGTTGATAGCACGTGGAAATGGCAATGAAGATAGCTTAATAAATAATGAACAGGTTATTAAAGGGCAATTTACGGAGTACTCGGTACATATAAACTAGAGGTTTCCATCCTTACGGAGTATTGAAGGTTGGAAAGGTTTAGGCCCCTGCTAGCGTTGTGAAAATATAGTAAGATCTTAACCGCTGGACCTCCGTACTTGTGTCCCACATCTCGTATACTATAGGTGGGGTAGCCAATGAGTTGCAGAAGCACTCACCATCCTAAAACAACGGGAACGGGCACTTGCATGACTGTGATAAGTGGACGATTCCGTATCGTCAGAAAGATACCTTGCTCCTCGAAGCCTCCGCTAAAACTCTTCAAGTACCTGGGCTTGCACCTCGAGCAATAATCGCGGTCACAATTTAGCTCTACCTCCTTGATCATTATATTCGACACTTCGACTACACAAGACCGATCTTTTCCTCAATTTCGACTCGCTGATGGCATCCGAACAAACCCATCCCCACATCGCGGCCGGCAATCATGAGGGGTACATGGATTATGCTCTGGAGCAGGCTCGACATTCTCCTCCAGCACCCACCAAGTTTTGCGTAGGAGCCGTCCTTGTCGACGCGGATAAGAACAAGATATTATCAACCGGGTGGTCGCTGGAACTGCCAGACAACAATCCCGCAGATCCAGGGAAGACACATGCGGAGCAGTGCTGCTTCATCAAAGTAGCGCATAAGTACAATATCCCAGAGGAGCGACTCTGCGAGGTACTACCGCAGAACACTATCCTATATACGACCATGGAACCATGCAACAAGAGACTGAGTGGGAACAAACCTTGCGTAGATAGGATACTAGGATTGAAGGACTGCATCAAAACAGTGTACATAGGGATCAAGGAACCAGAAAACTTCATCGATCAGAGTGTACTGGTCATTGGGCGGCAACGGTTACAGGACGCAGGCGTTGAGGTTGTGTTCATTGAGGGTATGGAAGATCGTATTATGAAGGTCGCTCTAGCAGGTCATTGAGTTTCTCTTCCAGAAGACCCACGAGGACCCATGAACACGCCTATAAACGCGCCGTACAGGCCAATAACGACACGTATTCCACTTTAGGAATGCCCTAGCGCTAATCTTGTCTGTCGTGTCTAAAGGGACTATTATCGGCCGATCCATTATACTGTGCCGCGCGTCTCAAAGGATTAGTCACAAAACTAAGCGCCGAGTGTCCCTCCATGATTAATATATGGTCTTCTTTCAACCCCGACAATTCCTTCATTGGTGGACGTCGCTGTAGCCGCCGAAATCTAGATGAGCTTTCTACTACAAGTATCAGAGTGCTCCATGTTGCATCCATCCTATCTCTCTCATTAAGAGCACCAAACTGTACAGTAATATACTACTTCTATACATTCAACATCTATATAGCTTCTCTGGAAATGAACTACAAGGGTGCAAAAGGGCTCCAATTCGGTGAAGGAAATACTAAGGTTGATCCTAGCGTTGCCTTAGGTTAGCAACCAAACACCAAAAACTACATAGAAGTCAACGGACCACCCGCTGATTGTCCTCAAGAGCTCCCCAAAGGATGTCAAGTGATTTCCACCGAAGCCCACGGAGCAAGCTTCTGGGCCAACACAGCCCGAATCGACGTAGATCTTGCAGACGGCACGCCCCAGAAATTCTTCATCAAAGTGATCTCCGGAGATCGGGGCAAGCACATGATGCACGGCGAATTTGAGTCCATGAAAACCATCCACACTTACATGCCAGACTTCGCACCTCGGCCCATAGCATGGGGAACCTACACGTCCATACCCAACACGCACTTCTTCCTATGCGATTACAAAAAGATGATCGACGAGATGCCCGATCCTCACAAATTCGCCTCCCGCCTCGCTGCACTGCACCAGAACAGCGCGTCCCCGAATGGGAAGTTCGGGTTTCATGTCACGACTTATAGTGGTAATCTACCGCAGATCAATGAGTGGGAAGATAGCTGGGAAGTATATTTTGCGAAATGCTTGCGGAAAGCTCTAGATCTTGAACGCGAAGCCAAGGGAGACGATCCGGAATTCCAAGTCCTTGTCCCAGTCATTTTCGAGAAAGTCATTCCGCGTCTGCTGCGTCCGCTTGAGAGCGAAGGACGGTCTATCAAGCCGTCACTGGTGCATGGAGACCTCTGGTATGCAAATTCCGGCATTGATGTAGATTCTGGCGAGCCTCTTATTTTCGACGCCTGTTGTTTCTATGCTCATAATGAATGTGAGAGCCATCCCTTGTCTTTAATTAAGAGACTGATTTGCATCAGAAATGGAATTCGCTTGCTGATATGCATGTGTGAGCAAGATGAGTTTGGACAATGGCGACCAATTTGTAACAAATTTGGGGCAAAGTACTTGGCTGCTTATCACTCCTATGTTCAGAAATCAGATCCGAAGGAAGACTACGATGGCCGCCTGGACCTTTATAAGCTGTGAGCATTCTGTGTATATATCAACCATGTAAGAGACCTCACATACTGATTGTTTAATAGGAGGTTCAATACGCATGTTTCTGCTCTCTTTACAGAAAAGGAGACGCTTCGAGAACAGTGAGCATTGCTTTCCAGTTGAGCGAAAGGGTTGACACTCAACGAGTTTACAGGATGCTTGGGGATATGAGAGATCTTGTTAAACGATATGGATGATAGAAATAGACGGTTGTATACTCTGGAGCATGGGGATACCCGGATAGTGAAGAATACAAGAAAATGTGACGAATTGCTAGCAATCATTTGCGAGCCTTTCTTTTGGTTGCTGCGTTCAAGAGTCGTAAGATTTTGTTTCAACAGTGGCTAGATGCTCCTGTATATGTATTACTACGGGTAAATGGAATTAATGATTAGGCACGATGAAAAGAGGCCGACGTCCCCCAAGAGCGCATGCAGGTTGGCAAGGAGCTCGACGAAATCGACAGGAACAGTGCTGGATCCATCACACTCTACTTCACTGACGGCACCACTCGCGAGTGTGATGTCTTGATTGGCGCCGACGGCATCCGCAGTACGATTTAACTGCTCATTCTCGACAAGGACGACCCCGCTGCCTTCCCCAGAAATACCGGCTCATGGGCCGTTATGGCCCTGAATCCGTACGCAGACGCTCAAGCCAGCATTGGCAAAGAACCCGGGAAAATCGAGGATGCCCGAGAGTATATGTGGATTGGGGACGGTACTTATTTGATGCACAACGTCTTGAACCAGGGTCAGCTGGTGCAGCTTATTATTGCTTCGCACGACAAGGACGCCTACTGCGAAGTATAAAGTGAAGACTACTTGCCTACGCACAAGATGGTCACGAGCCAATGGTTGTCTCGCGCCTTCTATTTGAGGGATCAAACCGAACGATTTTATTATTGAAACCCAGGCTATGTGCAAATTATCTGTGTCCTGTCCTTCATCGCCCACCCCAAAATCACGATCCCAGATACCCTCTACCGCTGACCTAACTACTTCAAAGCTAAATATACCGAACCTGGACCACCATTCTTCACAGCTGTCTCCCCAGCATCTGATCCTGTTCAGAAATGCTGAAGTCTGGTGTTGCATCTCCACCCTCCAATGCCGCGACACAATCCTCACAAGCTGCGGGGCTCTTTCCAGCAGCCTGAGAGTACTGTTCGCGAGATGATGCAAGCCCGCTGTCGCGTCCGAGTCCGTTGATGCGAATATCGTTGCATTCGCATTCCGTTGGGTCTTCTGCTTCGCATCGAGTAGATGTGAAGGATCCTCGCATGCTAAGCAGGGAGGTTTCCAGGTTATCGCAGAAGCTTTCATGTTCAAGCACATACGCTGCAATCTTGGCATATAGCATATGGATGCCCCCTACATTCTCCATATCCGACGGGCTCAAGCGCGCGATCATGCTAGAGACTTCGCCGGTCATCATTGCTTGTCTGATACTGTTGGTTTTAAAAGTGGTCTCTGTGATTAGCTTTCCGTATGTGGCCTCGATCATTTTGAAGAGTCGGATCTTGTCAACTTCTGTTGGATTATATACCTTGTCAAGCTCTTGCTCGATCTTTGAAAAAGGCATGCAGATTGAACACGCATCGCTGTGTGTATCAGAGATCAATGAGCCTTCATGCTCAGAGTAGTCTTCGAAACCGTGCTCGCTGTCGTACTTAGAGTCATAGCCAAATTGGGACTCGTATTCAGAGTCTGTATCAAACTTGGAATTGATGTCGTTCTTAAAGTTCTCCATGGAAACCTTATTCTCTACATCATCCAGGGCGTTCGAGTAACCTTCAATATACGCTTCATCTTGAAGTTGGCTTTTCAGGTATGCGAGATCTTGGACGTATCCATCGCGGCGTGTTCTTGTGTTCGGGCTCTGGCTCTGACTCGCCCTGTTATTGGTAGTCTCTTCCAGAAGAATGCCTTCGGATGTTGGAGTAATGATGATCGACTTGGTCTTGGAGTCGATGTTGCTTTTTAGCCACTCGATCAGGATAGCTGCGGTATTCGTCAGGGTATCAGGATGTAATCTCGAAGTATTGATATTGGAGTCGAGCAGACCAAGTGACGGATCATATTTAGTGTTGACCGTGTTGTCTTCCGGCAGAACCATGTGTTCCTGGGAAACCTCTTCCATATGCTCAACAGTGGTTTGGTTGTTTCTGTTTGAAGTGGAGGACATCGTGTGTGATCAAAGCTGTAATCTGAAATGCTTGGTCTGGTGTGTTGAGTATGGATGTGTAGTGAAAGAAGATTGATGGCTGAGGAAGACGTGAAAGGAGGTCTCAAGAAAGCTCTTATAGGCGTCGTTTCAAGCTGTTCAAAGTGCTGATTCACGCACACAAGCAGAAAGTCATTGGCTTCGTGTTGAGCAGTAATATTCCCAGACATACTCATCTTCAACTCAAATCACATAGGTGCTTTCCGATGACACAGCCATAGACACAAACAGGGAGGTAAAATCATCAGGAATCCAGAGTACATGGAGCCTTAGGATATCAAGACCTGTCTTTTCTTTCTTACGATCAATTTAAATACCAGGCATCTTTCTATCTATCTACCTACATCTCAACGGCTTTTGCTTCCCCACTCCCTTCCCTATTTCCATTCCGTACTCCCAGCTTGTCCAGCAACCCACTCCTCCCACCCGCAAACCCATAAATGTCACTTCACTTCACTTCACTTCACTTCACTTTACACCCAATGTCCAAAACGCCCTATATGAGCCCCAAACTCCCTCTCGCGGGCCCTAGTCCTCCTATCAGAGTCTCCGACAGCTCCACTCTTCTTCTCCCCCTCATATACCTTCGCCATCCCCTCCAGCTTCTCCTTCACCCTCTGCACATCCTTCCTTAGCTCCTTTATTATCCTCATGATTCTCATCTCGCTCTCGTTTCTGCTTTTCGCATTCTTGAATGCCTGTGTTGAAGCCTCTTAGGTATTCGCTGGTGGGGGTGCGGATGGAGCTTGGACTTGCTTTGGTCGTTGACATGAATGGTTATGGGGTGCTTTATATGATATGTATCTTCTGCTTGACTTAAGTTGGCTTGAGTTTATTAAATGATTAAGGACTTTGTTTCTTGAGGGAGAAATGGGAGTTTGGTGAAAGCGGGCTTTGCATCAAGAAAGAGGGTTTGCTGTTTCAAGAGAGGGATATTGATATTCATAAAGTTCCAAAATCATTGATCATGATTGATTGGTGTGCTCTCTATACTTTATGTAGAATAATCATCTTGGTGTCATATCTAACCCATTAATCTGCTCTCTGCGTGCCATCCTGCCTGCATGCTCCAGTAATGTGGTGAATGATGGTTGATAGGTAAGTATGCGGTAATGTGTTGTGCTGCGATGTGATTGATATGAATGAAACGCCAGGTAACTCGCAAGTATAGCCTAGCCTAGCCGACTCGACATCGAGATCCAGCTTTGTCAGTCAGTCTGCGCCGTACTCCATATCATATGAAAGAATCCTCCAAAATCGACTCCAAATCCAACTCCAATTACCTCCAAATAAAATGTTCTCTCCTGCCCTCTCCTCCCTCCAGTAAACGCATAGTGTTCACCGTATTTCCACAACGCCAAATAATCTCTCCAGCATCTGCATTATCCACTTCATTTTCTTGGTGTTGGCGATTGTGATGGTGCTCCAGAACCCCACCCCCAACCTAAACAAGCCCCTATA
Source organism: Lachnellula hyalina (assembly GCF_007821495.1). NCBI lineage: Eukaryota > Fungi > Ascomycota > Leotiomycetes > Helotiales > Lachnaceae > Lachnellula > Lachnellula hyalina. The sequence continues at coordinate 17,862 of NW_022157193.1, forward strand.
CCTAACCCCCAACCCTGCTTACATTGGCATAAGTATTGGCGCTGGCTCTTATACAGCATGACCTCCGCCTCTAGCGATTGGATCTGAGAGGCGTAGACCATGGTTTCACGGGCTCGCAGCGCTTCTTGGGCGCGCATGCCTTTTAGGTAGCCGAGGGTGAAATCTGTGGTGTTGGTGGGCTTTTCGGGTGTCCGGGTTTGGTGGAGAGGGGTTGTGGATGTGGTTGATATGGTGGAGGTGCTGGTGCGGGATTCATCTGCTGATGAAGATGAGGATCTTGGAGAAGACGGGGAGGGAGAGGGTTCTTCCATGTTTGGTTGAATGACTGATTGGATCACTATATTTTGAGTGGGTTAATATGGGGAGTTGATTAATTTGGGTTTCTTGGACTGTTTGAGAGGTAAAGCAAGCTAGGTATCAAGCCTTGAGGAGTATGTTGGAATTTACAAAATATGGTTTGTACTTACTGGACAAATTGTCTTGCCTCAGCTTTCCTATTGCTTCGTTCTCAGTGTTTAGATTGCTGGAATTGGAATTTGCTTTTGTTTATTTCAAGGAGGGGAGGATGTTGGTTGTTCACGAGGCAAGGCAAGGTAAGACAAGTAACTTCTTCGGATTACGAAATAGCTACTGTGAATCATAATTAGGACCTCTGTCACCTGCATTCACTTCTCGTTGAAGCCTGTAATACTTAAGCCAAGCATTATAATTTCCCACTTCATATCATACTCGCAGAACTAGATATGCATAGTATATCACGTTCCTTTATGGTTGAATTCCATTGATCACCCCTATGATATCAACACGTATGATCAAATAAATAGTCTTCTTGTAAATTATTAATCAATTGATTATGTTCCTCTCGCTCCACCAATAACGCCCTCTTCCTCTTACTCTGCTCTTCCCAGCATCATTATCTCAACCTCTAAGTCCCATCCCCTCCCCTCTCTTATGCTATACTCTCCTCCCCCACCATACCATTATCCCAACATCTCATCACATCCTATAAACCCCCCGACAGCGTATCCCCCTAAAACCCTTCCTCTGCATCTCCAAAATAAACATCTCATGCACCAGCCTCTGCATCTGCATATTCTTCTCCAACATCTCTATCTCCCTATCCAATCCATTCCTAAGCGCCGTCAACCGCCTACACTCCACGTCCGCCTTGATCCTCTCCTCAAACAAGTGCTTCTTTTCTTTTTCGCAGGTGGGGTTCTTGGGGTCTTTCTCGTCGAGGAGGTTCTGGACGAGAAGTGCGACAGCGAGCTGGTCGTTAATATCTACCTGCTCGACGTAGGCGTTTTTTAGACGTAAGGTTGCCATTGTGTATGTATGTGTGTGTGTGTGTGTGTGTGTGTGTGTTGGTCGGGATGGCAACTAGGTGTGTAAAGCCAAAGGTTGTTATTCTTGTTTAGGAAGATGTCAAGTCAAGATCTGGAACAAGGATGGAAAAGTCTGTAATATTACTATATTTAACAAGTGTGCGAATATCCACTTTAATTCTGTTCTACTAATATCCATTCACCACTCTGTTGTACTGTTTCTATCTTATAGGTGCATTTCTGTATATCAACGAGCTATATTGTATTATGTTGTTTGTGAAAGCGTTGATTGAGCCTTATCAAGTACAAACAATGCCATGACAAGAAAACGAGCATTTACCAATCTCCACACCCTTTATACATTCATTCAAGGCAAGAGACACTTTCTTTCTATGATTTACTTTATCTATTCTTAGATGTCTGTCCAGTAAGTAGCAACTGTAGCTATAATGAAGATAGGATGGATAGGTAGAAAGTCGTTGGTATTATCACAACACCCCATACCTAGACAATCTATCTCATGAAAAGCACTACGCATATACATCCCATCCATTTATTCACTTATTCATTTATTCATTGCCCACCCTTCCTCTCTAAGACCAAAATTCATAGCTCCCAAATGCAAATCCAAGTGCAAATCCATCCCCCAAACACAACATCATTCCATTCCATTCCATCACCTCCCTCCAAGCCACCTTATTGAATAAGCTCCACCAAATCCCTCTTATACCTCCTCATCCTCTCCTCCCTATCCAACACCTCCCTCTCCAGCCTCTTCACCTCCTCTCTCAGACTATCGTTCTCCGCTTTAGCAGCTGCTAGCACCTCTTGCAGCGTATAGCACGTTTCGCATTTCGGTGTTAGGGTGCGGAAGTATTCGTAGGTTGGGTTGGGGGGCGCCATTTCCTGAGGAGGGGTTTCGAAAGGGTTTAGTGTTGTCTTGGAGGGGTGTTTGGTTTATGTAGAGGTGGAGGCGGTTGTGGTTGTGCAGATAGAATTCCTAATTCTGACTGCTTGCTGGTTTTGGGGGAAGGTGGACTGTTAATGGGATGGAGATCCAAGGCTTAAGAATGAAAGAAAGGCTTTTATGGTACTGTGCGCGCGCACGCACACTGTACTCGACTTTGGCGCATACCATGCCATGCAGAGATTCAATGATTGATGGCGCAGAGTACGTTGCGGCTTGGCCTTTCTTGCAATTCACAGACAGATATAAACCTGTCTTGTCGTCCATTCACTACCTACCTACCTACCTATCCTTCTCTTTCCCTCTCCTTTGACTTTTTACAAGTCACCGTCTATCCGAAACCAAGTGCAAGGGACGTAAACGTCGTCGTTGAATATATAGCTGCTTAGATATACACTTGAGATACTCCGTATATTTTCAAGATTCTACTCATAGACATGAATACCTAAATTGACATGTCTTTATATCCTTCGGGAGGCCCTATAACTGTAGGCTTCTTCTGTTTCTGCTGGATGTAAATAAATATAAATATTAACAAGTAAGCTAGACACGTATACGTGAAGCCACTGCTTAGAATAGATATAATGCTGGTATTAATACAAAGAGTTGAAGTAAAATGACTGGTAAAGGAATAAACAGCGCAATACTAATTCGACGAGCTGAAGAGCAAAGTTTACCAAAACCAACTAGCGATATAGGGAATAGGAAAATCAAAGAGATTACAAAATCATGCCAAATACTACTAGAATAATACCAAAGACCACATTAGTGCATCTACCTCGAGTTCCAGGACAAACTTTTGTGCCATTGATTCATGTAAGCTAGCTCCCTAGACAGCTATAAGTCACGCTCATACCAAACTTTCCTATCGCCCCTCGGCAACACTTGCATCTACTGCACCAACTTATTACTCGCCCTCCAAGTCAAAATATCCTCCTCGCTAATCTCCCTCAACTTATTAACACTCGCCGCATTACCCGTAATCACACCCTGAGCAACCTCCGCCACACGACTAATGGCATTCTTCTTGCTCACAGCATAGGTAGCCGTCCTGGTCGTGACCTTGATGACGCCAATCCGAGGATCCTGGGGACCGCCGTCGTGCTTTCCGTCACCGAGATCTCCTAGCCATGCCTTGAGGGACGAGGAGTAGTATTTTTCGACAACGGAACGGTCCGTGATGATTTCAGAGGTGCCGGAGACCGAGGCCCATTCGCCGGAGCTGTTGAGGAAGGAGACGTTGGTGTGGGGGTCGGAGGTGATACTGGGGGAAATGTTAGGTTGTGGTATAGGAATGGGAAGGTTGGATGATATACTCATCTGTCTTGCCAGACTCGGTGTTGGTGTGGAAGATGAGGTCGACGCCGCCTCCTTCCTGGTATCTATTAGTACTTGTAAATGAGAGTAATGTGGTACTGGGATGGACGAACCTTGGCTGCCAATGCCATGCATCTGGATACCAAAGCCCCGCTAGAACCATCACGAGTGGTCATCATGCCGAATTTGCTGGCAGAGATGAACTCGGTGAGTCCTTCGATCTTCTCCTTGATGGTAGCATTGTCGATGTTCTTGGCCTTATACGGGTCTGCTGGCTTGGAGCCGGTGTCGGTGTTGGAGAAGGACATTTTGGGTATGGATTGAGAAAAGGGTCTTTGAAGAGTGTTTGATCTAGGAATAGGGATGGATGTTAGCAACAAAGTTTGTTTGCTGAAAAGTCTGGAAGTAGAGGATGAAGATGAAATTCTTAGAATTGGAAGTGATGTGAAAGACTTCATTATATTGAAAGGAAGACTTGAGTACTTACTCTTATGTTTGACGTTGACGTAGTTTGAACAAGGTACAAGTATCCCCTCCCAATGGAAAGTCAACAATATCATTATGTCATCAGGTACTACCTTGTACTTTGGCGGGGTTGTGCTTGATCAGAATGTCATGACGTATTTGGCTTGCACGTGATGTTACTCCTTGGCAATCCTCAACCACCCCTTATGTAATCTGCCGAGTAATTAAATCACAAAGGCTAAGTAAGGTAGGTATATAGGTACCTTCGCCACCGAATGTTGCATATAGCCCACATGGAATTGATCCCCCTTATAAAGAATAAATTAAAAAGTCTCGTGACAACATGTATTACCTTACCACGTGTTTTAGCGCAAGATTAAGCGAAGATAAAGGGGTCTCTCGCTCGCATCCATTTATTAGTACGGGATCCTCCCCCAGGACATTCAACGGTCAAGAACCACAAACACCTAAGCCAGGGGCAGGTGCAGGGCAAATCAGAGATATCTAGTAAGTCGATTCCTCAAGAGCACAAATCCTCAACTCAAGAGCGGGACCACTTCCCGGATTACCAGTCAGTCAGTTATACATACAGCTGGCACGAAAAAAAACAAGAGAACATTATGTCCATATTCTTTCATTACTCCTATTGACATGATACTTTCTTTCAGTGTCCATTGCTTGCTTCAGAAGTTCCACTTATCCCATAAACGCCATAAGCACCATACCATGAATAAACAATAAAAGTGCCCCAATCAATGAATCAAGCAGTCGTCAATCAACCCTCTCTCAACAATACCATCATCTCTATCCATACACCAACGTCCAAAACTTCCAAAAAAAAAGCACAAACTTAAGCATGGAGCTTTTATACTGCAGAATAAACTCAAACCCGTCGTAACCTCAGACCATAGAATCATAACTCCAGCCCCCCTGCCTACGCAACTTATCCCTAGCCTGTAAATCCTTCCGAATCTCATCCTCAGTCAACCGGTCAACACCACCCCAATTCGCACTACTCGTGCGATTTCGAAACTTCCCAAAGCGGTCTTTACTCTTGCTAAACACCTCTTCCATATTCAATGGACCAGGATTACCGAAAATCTTGGACGGATCCATAGGTTCTTGACGCGCGAGCTGTTCGCGCAGGACAGGCGAGTCAGCCCAGCTACTGACGGGGAACGAGGTGCCGCCTTCGTCATCACTGTCCTCAGAGTCGGTGTTGATTTCGGGGAGCTCGATATTCTCGCCATTTTGATATTTCGGTGAGGGCTTAGATGTCGATTTTGCAGCTGATTTGCCATTGGCCATCGAGATCCCGGGACGGGCAGGGGTTTTGTATGGTTGCGCATTGGCTTGAGAGCTTGATGCGAATGGGATGGGCCCTTTTGAGACTTGCGCCATGTCCATTGGGTGCGCAGGCTTCGACTGGTTCATGGTATGCTGGGAGATAAGTGTGTTGCGTTGAAGGTTGTTGGATGGTGGCACATTGGCATAGCCACTTGGGAATAATGATTTAGTTTGCACATCCTGGACAACGTTAGTACTGTAACTGTAGAGCTTTAAAGAATGTCTTACCTTTGGACGACTGCTGGATTGACGAATTGGAGGAGCAGTCATCTTGGGATGGTCTTCCATATCATCATCATCGTCGAATCTTTCGCTAGTCTTGCGACGTTTAGAGTGTGGTTCATTGGTATGATATGATGGCCCATTCCGTTGCATCGGAGGGCGTGTATGCTCATCATCCTGCTGGAGAGGTCGCTTTGGTGGAACCTTTGACGAATTCTGCATCCCCCCATTAACAGGCTTCCCGAGATCCTCCTGAGGTCGACCGGCTTTTGCTTGGCCCATTTCATTCCGTTGAATTGGAACAGGTGGCAATTCCTTATGCATCCCAGCTGTCTGTGGTCTGATTGCTGGGGGTGGGGCACCCATTTGCTTTGCCCGCTCCATTTCTTGTCGTCTTTTCTCAATGGCTTGTCTTGATGCAGCTTTCTTCGCATCTGCAGCGGCGTTGGCTCGTTCCCGTTCCCGTTGCAGCTCGCGTTGACGTTCCGCTTCTTGTCGGCGTTGCTGTTCCTCCTTTCGGCGCTCTTCCTCTTTGTTAGCAGCACGTTGTCTCTCGACTTCTTGCTTCGCCTCTCGTTTCCGTTGTGCAGCAAGTTCATCCTAGTTATATTAGCTGTCATGTTGTTTACATGGACTAGTAGTGTCATACCTGTTCTTTCTTCCTTGCTGCTGCCTCTAATGCCTTGTTTGCAGCTGACTTGAAGCTATTCGTAGATGCCTTGCTTTGTATAGAACTATTGCTAGCCTTCTTCTTCAACGTGTTATGAGATGGACCAGGGGCTGATAATGAATCTTGTAAAGTTGCTGAAAGTGTCGAGGTTGATGGGTGATATTGATGACCACGCTGGGAGCCAGTGTCGACACGAATAACTGTTGGTGGTTTAGCCTTGCTGAGCTGCTCTTTGGACGGCTTGAGAGGCCTCTTTGGCCCAGGCCGTCCAATCTGAGACTTGGGTCGAGGAACTGCAGCAGGGGGTGGCATGGCGGACGCATCATTCATCTCAACATCTCGGCCCGAGACATCTTCGGTGCTAGCAGCCGCAGCAGCAATACCCTCAGCTTCAAGTTGTGCCTTTGTCTTACGCGGGCTAGACCTAGTAGCTCTGGGTACGTCTACCTGGGCCTTCTTAGACTGCTGCTCCTTGTCCTTTCGAGCCTGGACCTCTTTTTGCATAGCCACAACTCGTTCTTGCTCGAGATGGTACACTCGCGCTTCTTCCTTGACCTTCATACGAGCCTGCTCCAGCTGATCCGCCATCTTCAGTGCTTCTTTGGCTTCTTTGGCCTCTCGAGCTTCTCGAGCCTGCTCCTCCTTTTTTCGCTCTTCTTTCTCGGTTGATGCACGAGTCTTTCGAGTACTGCTTTTAAAGAGGCTTTTAGGAGACCTTTGAGATTTCTGCTCGCTATTGGTTGAATTGCTTAGTGTTGGATACAATACTGCATTGCTGCTGGACTGTGACAAAACATCCTCAAAGGATGGTGTCGGATGAATGCCAGGGCGATTTGAAGGTCCTCCTGGGGAAAACGTAGATTTCGCTTCAGCGCTGACGGCCGCGCTACTAGCGAACAGTCCTCGTGAAGTCTTTAAAATAGATGAGAATTTGTCCTTGGCAGCTTTCAATGGGCTGCCGCGGTAACTTCTGGATGGTGATTTTGGAGGTGTCGTTGACTCGTTTTCGTTGATTGTATGAATAGAAGGTTCTGGATTCGACACTGAAATACCCTTGTTTCCGGGAGAATCACCTGCCTTCTTGGGTGATCGAAGAATCGAAGTCGACGCTGACTTGATATGACCCAAAGTGCTAGTAGTCCTCTCAGGAATTGCAGGTTCACGGAGAGGGGATCGTTGAGGCGCACGGTGAGGTGAAGCATCGCCTCGTTTTGGAATATTGAATTCTGAACCACCAATACTATCATTCCCGTGAATCCCTTCCATGACATCCGCTGAATGGCTTTTTGGTAGTTGAGGTCTTGGGCTGAAAATTGCTGGCTCGCGCGGCGCAACGGTTGGAGGACCAATCCAACTGTCTTCCTCATCTTCTGGAAATGCGCCAGGTGTTGGGCGCTCCTTGCGCAGAGGTGATTTTTGTCGCGTTTCTTGGGAAGTAGCGGGTTGTGGCACTTGATTAGCTTGGGATGCAACCATCCCATTGCCTGCAATCGATTTTGATGCTGGGCGGGCATGGCTTTGGGACTGACCAAGCTTGCTGATTTGGTCTTGAAGGCGTTGCGTCGATGTTTTGTTATGAAGTTGGGTCATTTTCGACTCCGTGTCGTCTCTGGGGATCTCGGTGTCATCCACGTCAACGTCCATTTCATCCTCATCTCTATCCAATTCCTCGTGTTTAGTATTTCCGAGACTTTTACCACCAGTGGCTCGGCCATAATAACTGTTTCTTGTATGATCCAATTGACTTGTTCGTGATACGCGGCTACCGATACTCTTCTTTGTAGTGATTGGCTCTCTCGCCGGCAATGAAGCAAAGTTCAGACTGCTCTTGCGAACAATGACAGGTCTGATAGGGCTAGAGCCATCAGACGTGGGCGATTGAACATCTTCCATGGGATCATCTTCAGCAACAGGTGTTGGTTCTTCGGCCTGTGGTGCAACCTTTGGTTGGGACTGCAAAACTGCTGCGGGTCGCTCTGGCGACCGTTGTGGTGATCGCTTTTGTGGTGAGGATGGTTGCTGGGTTCGGGTTTGGAGTGGCGATTCTAGCACTGGGCGCGTACTTTCCAATTCGCTGCTTGGTTGGGCAACTTCGGGGTCCACTTCCATCTCTTCTGACAGACTTCGGGCTTGCTGCTCTTTTGCCGACTCGAATGAATCGCCAGATTCGCGATTTAGTACAGCATCCTGCTCCAATAGTTCTACCCTAGCTACGCCTTCCCTTATAGGGGAATTTACCTGCGTAGCTTGGATTTCGGCTGCTTCATGTGGTTGAGTTGCAGCGATTGCCTGACTGCCAAAGTATCCAGAATCGAAATAATTCGTTGGGACTGGCTTTCGTTGTATTGGACTCACCGGACCCGCAGCCTCTGGTATTATGAATGATGTTTTCTGTGCTGGCTCGTCTTCGGCGACCCGAAATGTCGGTCTTGGGGATTGGTAATTTGTTTGTTTGAAAGGGCTAGGTGCTCCTCGCGGTGTGTTTGAGAAGACGTCGGACAATGGCTATAAGCTGTTAGAATGGATGGACCTCAAGATTCCAATGTTTCGACATACTAGACGCGACTCAAGAGGATTGATCTTTCGCGCAGTCCTCGGTGTCTTTCCTCTCAGTTTTCCAGGTGTTTTGAATATCTCTGCGACGTTTCTGTGACCATTTTGTTAGCAAAGCTATGGTGCTGAAGCTTGTTTACATACACGTTATTCTCACTAAATATCTCCGCCATATGCTCATTCAGCCATTCGACTTCATTTCGCGCCGAGAACGTAAACTCCTCGGCTTCAGCCTCTGCAATCTGTAGTGCAGAAGCCCGTTCCTCTTCTATCCATGGTGCTGATCCGACCTGCAGTCGCGGGTTTGCCCGCATCGTCGCCATGATTTATGGATCAAAACAATGCGCGTTGAGCAATGATGTCAGACAAAAAAGGGCAGAAAGAGTGGTATGCGCAATCATAAAAGCATTTCGTGCAAAGCTAAAGCTAGATGGGTATTCGCAAAGTCGTGAATTGGGCGTTGTCGTTGGTTGTCGAGGGTTGTCGAGGGCGTTTGGTGGTGGGCTTTGGTTCACCGCGTTGTTTTGGTCTCGGGCAGCTTCAACCCGCCGTGCCAAGCTCATAGTCACGTGGTCTGCGCTAAGATGTGGCCGTGCCGCGTTAGCGGGCGCGGGGCTGCTCGGGAACAATAATCACCCCTCGATTTCCTTCACAGCCGAACTTCACTAATAAAGCAAAGCAGTCATAAGAACATTACGGCTTCATGAATATTCATTCGTTTTCGTGTATTTCCTGATTCCCGTTTTCTTTTACTGTAGCTTCGTCTATGTATTGATATAAATCTATGCCGATTCCATCTCCTTTGGACGAAGTCATCCATCAAAATGATCAGAGCAAGATCCGCTTCAAAATGTCTAAAAGTCGGCGAACTTTACTGCTCAACTATACAAGCTGCTCAATGCCGGAGATTCTCAGCATCAATTCCACGACGAACAAATACATTAATGGAAACAAGTGGCTTCTCTGATACTCAGTTACAAGTGAGAGAAGCAATTGGCAAAATATGCTCAAACTTCCCGGATGTAAGTTGTGAGCGGTACATCAAATTCGCATTTCATTGATCGAGGTACAGGACTACTGGGCCCAGCATGATGAATCTGGAGAGTACCCCCATGAGTTACACACGGCTCTATCAAAAGATGGCTGGATTGGTATTGCTCTACCAGAGGAACTTGGCGGTGCCGGACTAGGGATTTCAGAGGCCACCATGATGTTGCATACAATCTCAGAGTTAGTAAGGCTGATTCAAGTTCTATATGATGAAATTGAGCAAAATTAGGTCTGGTGCTGGTATGGCAGGAGCTCAATCAATACATGCAAGTGGGTGACCACCTCTCGGGCCCTTACGTCCCACCTCTAATCCACTCTCAAGACGTCTACGCAACCCAGCCAGTAGCCAAATTCGCCACGCCCTCCCAGCGCCAACAAATGCTCCCAAACCTGATAAATGGCACCTACCGCACCTGTTTCGGAGTAACAGAACCCAACACCGGTCTCGAAACCCTGAAACTCAGAACTCAAGCCGTCCGCGACGGCGACCAATACAAGATTTCCGGTCAGAAGATTTGGATTTCTTCTGCTCAAGTTGCCACTAAGATGGTGCTCCTGGCGCGTACTACGCCTTTGGAAGAAATGAAAAAACCTTCTGAGGGGCTGTCGCTATTCTTTATTGACTTTGATAAGAGTAAGCCGGGTTTGGAGCTCAAGAAGATCAAGAAGATGGGTGGGAGGGCTGTGGATGCTAATGAAGTTTTCTTTGACAATTATGTTATACCTGCTGATACTCTGATCGGGAATGAGGGGCAGGGATTCAAGATCGTTCTGCACGGTATGAATGCCGAGAGATGTCTCCTCGCCGGAGAAGCACTAGGACTTGGCTTTGCTGCTCTATACCGAGCGTCCAAGTATGCGAAGGAGAGAATTGTGTTCGGACGACCTATTGGCATGAATCAAGGCATCCAACATCCGCTAGCTGAGGCTTATATGCATCTCGAGGCTGCAAAATTGGCTACGTATCATGCTGCGAGGTTGTACGACCAGTCGACGACAGACGAGAGTATCACGCAGACTGCTGTTGGGGTCGCTTGTAATAGTGCGAAGTATCTGGCTGCTGAGGCTGCTTTTACTGCTTGTGAGAGGAGTGTTCTGAGTTTAGGTGGGATGGGATACGCGCAGGAATATCATGTGGAAAGATATCTGAGGGAGTGCTTCGTGCCTCGTATTGCGCCGGTATCGAGGGAGATGATCATGAATTATGTCGCGGAGAAGGTGCTCGGCCTGCCTAGGAGCTACTAGGCTGGTATAATGGGCATGGGACACAAAGATCGTAGAGAAGAAGGATTGGGACGTGGGAACACTGCGTGATTCATTACAATGGATTTCTCAACCCTAACCTTCCCGCAACTCCCTGACTCCGAATATGTCTTTTACTTCTTCAAAGCGGCAAACCGCTTCGCCAACTCATCCACATCCGGTATTATCCCCCCAACTGGCCCCTTACTCTGTAACCCTGGATTCGCACCCGTTTCCTTCATCTTACTTGCCGGTTTCAAGTCCAATGTTCCCTTAACCCTAGGATGTAGGTTATCCGTACTCGGACTCGGCGGATTGACCCTCAACGGACTACTCGGGCCAAGGTTCCTCGGCGGCGTCGCTTTACTCAACGCCTCCCTTTCACTTGCCTCCCTTCCCCCTTTGCCAGCCGCGGCCATAATCGGTTCCTCCAACACCTTCTGCGCCTGTCCCCCACTCGGATTCTCATCATCCTCATCCACCTCATCATCCACAAATTCCGGCTCCGGCCTCTTCGGCCAATCCACCCCGTACGTCCGCGCAATCTCTTCTAGATACCCATTTACGAGCTCTGTTGAAGGGGGTGTGACTTCAAGTTTCTTTAATACCTTCGTACTAACCTTCTCATCACTATTCTCGATTGCCTGCAGCGCAAACTCCTTGCCATACTTATCACAAAGCAGCGCCCTCACCGACTGCAACTCCTTTACATCCGTCCTCGGCGCTGCATATATGAGACTCTGAACCGCCTCTTCTAATCCCGCATCGCACGTCGGCCCCTCCATAAGTCCTGTTCGCGCGAGCAAGAGTTCGCAGTATAATTCGAGGATTTCGTGGAGCTCAGTCGTTATATCGGACCGGATTATGTTCTCGACGCGGATTTTGGCAGATTCGATCTTTCCAGACTCGAGGAGACCGGCCATTGCGCGACGCTGTTGCTTGGATATTGCTTCATCCTTTTGTTGGACCATGCGCAGGCGCGCAATGGAGAGCTTAAGCTGCACTTTGAGCTTTGCCTGGAGGGAATGATGTTACTTTCTGATACCTTGGGAATTTGTATTGACTGCAAGTGGAGAGCTTACTATAATGGTTGAAGAGGGCGCCATCTTGTTAATCTGTAGACTTTCCCCAAGCACACAAGTGTTCAGTTGTACGAGGGTTACCTGCTGGAATGTGATGGCGGGGTGATACTGTACCCGATAGCTACGGCTGGTGACAGCGACCAACTGCGTAGTGAATATCAATCTTCTCTAAATTTCAATTACCCATATCAACTCTTATAAAAAAACCTTCATCATGGATCAATGGTCAAACACCCGGTGGCAGCTATTCAATTAACCCATCCTCTTTGCTGACTATAACCTCACGTCTATCCTCCATTTCGAAGTTATATACAGCTTCGATACAATGACGACGACGCGCCTATGCTTTTCACGTATTCGTAGGTTTAGGGATATAAACAGGATTACCGACATACATACATCGTATTCATAATGGAGAAAGTCAAGAAATGTATAAAGAAGGGGGAGGATTGGACCGAAAAGCGAGCAGAAGCAATATGGACGAACCTCCTCAACAACCATCTCTGGCAGCGCATGCTCAAGAATACTCTCGCAACCACAATTGCAGTAACATTAGCCCTGATTCCCGCCGTCGTTCGAGTCTATGGGAAAGCCGCATACCTGGCACCCATCACAACCGTGTTTGGCCACCCAGGAAGACGATTCGGTATGATGGCCGAAGCCCTCGTCCTGGCTCTCTCCGGCACACTTGTAGGAGTAGCCTGGTCGACCTTCGGGCTCTACCTCTCCTCCCTCATCTACTCCACCGACAAACCCGCCGCCTACACAATCCGCGGCGTCTTTCTCGTCTTTGCCATGATGTTCCACGGCTTCCTGCGCTCGCATACACCACGACTTTTCATCTTCGTTCTGCTACTAGTCATTGTGTCTGTTGTGAGTTTGACGAGTACGGCTACACATGTTACGACGATGGCGGTTACGCAGTTGCTATATCCGATTTTTACGGCTGCGGGCGTGTTGATTCTGGTAAATGTGCTGGTTTTCCCGGAGTTTTCGAGTGGATTTCTAGGGGCCACTACTATAGAGACTCTAGGGGAGACGGTGGAGGCTTTGCGGGATACGGGAAGGTACTTTATTAGTATCGTTGAAGAGGAAGGTGAGAAGAAAGATGTCGAATCGCCTACTGAAGAGGAGACGGCTCCTAAGAACGTTGACGAGGAGCCCAGAGCGGAAACCAATATTTCGTTCGCGGCCAAAATCAAAAATCTCTTCCAGAGGGACAAGACTGGGAAATCTGGATCCAAAGAAGAGCCGAAACCCGTCAAGCTTAAATCATTGACAGATTCAAAGGCAAAACTACGTGCTAAGCTGGCAAGCTGCAAAGCCGCGCAAACGGAATGCAATTTCGAGCTTACTTGGGCTGTCTTGCCACCTCGAGACTTGAAACCGATCAGTGACACTCACATGAAGAAGCTTGTTGCAAATACCATCGCTCTCATTGGTGCCTGCGAGAGTAAGTATGCTCTTATGGGTGATGACGATGACAAGAAAGAGATTGAAAATAAGGCTGAACACCAGCTTAACGGTGTCGCTGAAGAAGCGATTGTTGAAAGTGGGGATGAATCCTCACGACCCGTTTCCAGGGCAAACAGCTCGCATGATGACTCCACGGACGAGAAGACTGCCAAGAAGAAAGACAAGAAAAGGTCGAGGAAGAAACGGAAGAATAAGACTAAGCTGGAAGAAGATAAAGATAATCTAGAGCTCATCAAACCAAGGAAAGAGATTGAGTCTGGCGATATTGAGTTACTGAAATATCTGGTGGCCCAAATTGCGAAACCACTCGCCGATCTGCAAGAAAAAATCGATAGAAGTGTTGACGTTGTGACCTCATGTCTAGCCTACTGCTATGAGGTCTCCAAACTACCATCGGGTGCTCGCGCGCCAAAAGGCATCCAACTACAAGAGATTGACATCCGGATCGATATATTGATAACAGCATTGGCAGACTTCGACAAGAACTCTGCTAGTGCTCTCGAAGGCGCGGCAGCATTGCAGGGTCTAGATCATCCCCAGGTGGACATCATGCCGAGAATGGAGACATTCCTGATTTCGTCGTTCCTTCTAAATCTCCGACATGCTGCTTTTCAGATTCTTCAGATGTTACATCAATCCCGAGTCCTGGTTGAAAAACGACAGGCTCGACATGGTAGACGACGCATCTATCTTCCTCGAATTAACTGGCAAAAGTGGCTGGCCTCCGGAGGAGAAGAGGACATGTTTGCATTGCCTGAAAATGCTAAAAAAGGAGCGAGAACCGGCAAGACAAATAAGGCCTCAGAAGATGATGACGATGATTCTGCCACGAGCAATGAGTCTTTACTCACGAAAAAAGACATCGAGTCTGCTCCGACGAATGAGTCGCGGTCACAAACACCAAAAGCAGCGAAGAAGGCCACAAAGCCAGAGATCGTTAGCTCCAAGAAGCGTCCCTTGATCGATCGACTCCGGCATAACCTTGCGGATGGCATTGAATACTTAGCTGAGAGCGATGATTTCTTCTATGCCCTCAAACTCACGATTGCCGTCTTCCTCGTCACCTGGCCTGCCTTTGTATACAAATGGAATACTTGGTATTCTCTTAATCGCGGTCTTTGGGCAGCGTTGCAACTCGTCTTAATCACAGAAGTCGCTATTGGTACATCAGTAATGACTTTCATGTTGCGAGGAGTAGGGACTACAATAGGTTGTATATGGGGCTATGCCGCTTATCAGGCTGGAAATGGCAACCGCGTTGTTTGTGTGGTATTACTCGTTACTGGCATTATACCTTCGACGTACATCCAACTAGGAAGCAAGTATATCAAGGCCGGGATGGTGTCCATAATTTCAATGTGTATTGTAGCTTTAGCTACAGAAGACCACACTGTCCCCGGCTCGGCAACGGAAAACTTTTTGAAACGCTGGATTGCCTTTCTCATCGGCGGCGTAGTTGCTCTCATCATCGAATTGGTCCTCTTCCCAGTAAAAGCCCGAGACCGTCTAGTCGAATCCTTAGCATCATCCATCAGCCGTATCATCGAGATGGAGGCCTGCCTCGCCTACGGCATCGAAACCGCAGCCAACGTCGATGTCCACGCAGGAGGTGTCATGCAACGCTTCGAGCGCGCAAAAGGCAAAGCTGAAGGTGCTCTCACAGCAGCAGAAACTTTTCTCCCCTTCTGTGCCCACGAACCACGCCTCAAGGGCTCTTTCAAAGGCCTCGCCCTCGTCTACGCAGAGATTTTGTACGTGCTACATGCCATAGTGGACAGAATGGACAACATGCACCACCTACGCCACGAGTACGGTTCTGGGGTCTTGGAGGAGTTAAACGCACAAGTCTTCGCCTATCGCCGCAATGTCGCTAGTTCAATCACGCTAATACTCTTCGCTGTTCACGAAGCTCTGACTACCAAAATTCCACTCCCACAATTCCTACCTTCTGCTCGCCTAGCACATCTACGAATGGTGAACCGCGTCCGAGAAGTTGTCGTCGCGAATGATGCCCAAGATACACTGCGCTCGGAAATCGAAATGGCGATGATTAAACGCGTTGTCAGGCAAAAGTTTCAGAGCTGGAACGCTGCCAGCGCAGGGCAGATTGAGGTTATTGAATACCTAGAGGAGCTGGTTGATCTTACGAAGTTGCTGGTTGGGGCAAATGAGTTTAGAAGTGGGTTGTTGACGAGACCGACATATCGGGAGTATATTGAGAGGATTGAGAGAGGAAATGGGCTTGATAAGCTTGATAATACAGCCGACTCAACTTTTCTTCAACAAAATGATCAGGCGGACGAGGATGAAGAAAGAGATGTTATGCCTGAACCTGAAAACGAAAAGAAAGTCCCCTCCAAGAAGAGGAGAGGAACGTTATCGAAGCATACAGACAGTGAGATGAGTGAAGCTCAGCAGTTCGAGAAGCAAAAGCAAGCGAACGACGAAGAACTGCCTAGATCATTGCAGAGAGTCAGGAGTCGGAGACTCTCAGAGGCGAAGTTGCAGAAAACTAGAAGTCTTAATGAAGACGCAAAGGGGAAGCGTGTAGATAGAGGGGGCAACTCAACTGCGATATAACATGATACCCAATTCGAATGAAAAACTGTCAATCTATCCCCGTCCTACATTTGTGGATTTCAGCATGTATTAATCTGGCTGCTTCCAAGTGGCAGAGCAGCCAAGTTGGCTTTTTCATACATAAAAATCCCAATTGTTTCACTTGCCCTCTTCTAAATATCTTTGCGGTTTGGGAAGTAAATAGACCACCGTCCATGGTTTTGTTTTGTTTTATTTAAAGCAACAGGCACGCATCGCTTGTGCAAATCTCATGTCGACCCACTTGTAAATCCAAGCGCCAAGACCCTTTCCTCGTTTCGAAACGGCGACGTTGAAACGTCTTCGTGGGGCCAATTATAATCACTGACCCTGCGTCACTTCCTTCTTGCAGCAGATACATTGATTGTTCTTTCCACTTGTCATCCTTTGCGATTCCAATGGAAATAAAGTTAATATCTGTCTAACAAGGGGTCCCACGTGGCGGTTTCGAAGACTGCAAATTGCAATTCGCCTCGTGGTACTTCGTAGTATGGGCATCAAGTTAGTCTTTGGTTGGCCAGCGTCGCCGCGTCGGGACTCGGGATATGAAGCTTTGATGTTATTTCTATTTTGAGTAAGAGCATTTCTCAAGGAATGGTGCTCGCTTTTTTGAAAGTCTGACTTGCCCACTGTTTTCAATAAATGTATATCCCGCACCACTCGAAGAGCTTGGATTTGACTATTGCAGGGCTCCAATTGAGAAATCTCAAGCTAGGAGTGGTTTAGTCCCATTATTTTAAGACTTATACTATGGTTCCTTCGTATAGGCCAGTTATATATGTAGGATTCTAGCGGTCCGCGCTAAGCAGTGGGGGGTGTCAGACTTAAAAGAAAGGCGAGTAAACTGCTATCCACGCGCAATACTTTCAAACGGAATATGATTTCTCCGCCAAACAGTTCATCTTATGGATGGGACTCGTGGGTCATAGTGGAGCTGAAATTTGTGGCTCCATTTACTTTCGTTCAATATAATAGAAATGCTTTCGAACAATTTTCTTTTCTTTCAATTGCATCTTCATCTTCACTTTCTTTCACAGTCGTTGTCTATTGCTGAGCAATACGTTCTCTTCGGTCAAGCACCATCACATTCTTTTCTTCCCTTACATTCATTCACTCTACTCTGCTGGTCATTGCTTCTTCAACAAGTCCAATATACCCATCTCAAAATGCAATACTCATCATCCAACCTCGCCGCCTTGGCTAGCCTCATAACCACCATCTCCGCCCACGGCTTCATCACCTCCCCACAAGCCCGTCTCGCCGGTACCGCCATGAAAGCAGCATGCGGCGAACAAGTCTACAACAACCAAGCATCCGACAACTACGGCAATATCCAAGGCGAACTCCAGGTCGCCAGCTCCCAGACCGACTACAACGCAGCCGAATGCAATATCTGGCAGTGCAAGGGCTACAAATTCGCCGACAACACTGCTAATGTGCAGTCCTGGACCGCGGGCCAGACTGTTGCTTTCACGTTCGATGTTCGCGCTCCTCATACGGGAACAGCAAATGTGTCGATTGTGAACACGGCTACCAATGCCATTATTGGGGAGCCGCTCCTCACATACGCTGATTTCGGGGATAACTCGAAGACGATTCCGGCAAACGAAACGTCGTTTTCTATTACCATTCCTTCTGATCTTGGGGACACGTGTGCTACGGCTGGTGCGTGCGTGGTGCAGCATTGGTGGAATGCTGCCAGCATTGATCAGACGTATGAGTCTTGTGTTGATTTCACAGTTGGGGGATCGGGAGCTGTGGCTTCAGGATCTGCTTCTGCATCTATCTCTACAATTTCTACCCAGGCAGCTGTTGTCTCGAGCTCTAGCGTGGTACCAACGACTCTTCAGACTGTTGTGTCCACGTCTGTTTCCATCACCTCCAGCGCAGTTCCAACAACTCTCCAGACTGTTCAGTCCATTTCTGTTTCGAGCACTGCCGTAGCTACTCCATCGGCTACTAGCACTCCTGATGATGAGGATGAGGATGACGATGATTGTTAATGATGGAACATTCTAGGTGGATGTTGTGAAATGACCTACCTTTCTAGGCCTATGAGATCGAGTCATGTTCTTGTGTATATACCTTTTATTGTGTTGATTAGAAATGGAGTTGTTTGATCTCTGAATAGAACTGCTCAGGTCGGCATGTGCTGCTCTTGTTCGTGACTGAAGAAGTGACTTGACCAACTTCTCAGTGGAATTATATACTTTAGGGTATTTCGGCCACGAAATTGAGAATTTCCAGTCATTGTATTAGGAGACCATTTTGTGCAGCAAATTATCCATGAACTAGTCAGAACTTCTTTGATCAGACATTGATACTTAATATTGATTGCATCTAATCTTGAACAGCTGCAAGTAACTGCTCTTTATTGTTCTCCAAGAACTGCTTGAACGAAGTTAATGGAATCCCATAACTCTTCACTTGCTCAATATCAACCCTAGTGCCATCATACCTCTGCCAAAGCTGCGTCGCAACCTTCGGATTGACGTTCTTCTCCTTCTCAATATCCTCCTCGCTCTTAAGCTTCCACCCAATCTTAACCCCAGAAACCTCACTCATAACATCAGCACTCTCTCCAATCGTCAACCCCTCACTTGCAATCGGCACAATCTTCCCTTCCAGCCCACTGTCCTTCTCCGTAAGCGCCTTGACCGCAAAGCTCCCCACATCCTCCGCAGCCGTGAAATCGATCTTCGTATCCTGCGCAAAAGCAGTAACAAGCACCTTCTCCCCCTTCAACTCGGCGAAATAGAAGTGCGACACAGGCGCAATCCAATTCTTCATAATCCAAGCAGGCTGCAGTATCGTCCAAGTCTCAAACCCAGCATTCTGAACCGCAGCCTGGAGACCCCTTTTCGACTCCCAATACTTGGTCACGGGGACATTTTCTGGAACGGTGAACGAGAACCGGTCACTCTCTTCTGCGCGCGTGACGGTGGAGCACACAGCGTGCTTGATACCCGCCGCTTTCGCCGCCGCGATGATGTTCTGCGTGTGCTCTAACTCTTGGCCTGGCGTTTGCGTGGGCACGGGAAGGATAAAGACACCGGTGCATCCGGTTGCTGCTTTTTGTAGTGCGGGGATGTCATCGTAATCGCCGTGGATGAGTGTTGCGCCTAGCTTCTGGAGAGCGAGGGAGCTGGGTTTGGAAGGGTCTCGGACTAGAGCCTGGAATTTGTGGCCTGATGCTAGGAGTTTGCGTGCTACAGCACCGCCTTGGGAGCCGGAAGCTCCTGTGATGAAGAATGTTTGTGGTGAGGACATGATAGCTGGCGTTGCTTGGGGTATGCTTTGGTGGTGGTGGTGGGGATGATTCACGTTTAGTATCGATAGGAACGTGGCGTGGGTTTTATTTGTGCTTTGAATATCCGAGCTGCTTACCAGAGTGGGGAATTGTCATTTATACTGAAAGGTACGTTACGTATATAATTCGTACGAAGTGTTGCATCGAAAGTTCGTAACCAAGGATTATGATAAAGGAGACTGGTTTTAATTGGCCGCTTGATGATGACCTTCCAAATCAGAGCCATGCTTAAATCACCTCTTAACTAGGGACAAACTTGCAAGGAAGCAGATCGTGACAAATACAACATTGACGTTATAGTAGGACCTAAAAATGGGCTACAAAAAACATGGAGCTTGCGGGGAAGTTCACGACAGGCACGCCTCACGTCAATGAAATATGACACATGATATATATTCCAGTATAATCTCACTTCATTCCAAAAGAGATCTAGAGAAGAGTATTATAGGAAACAACTTTACTAAATAAATTCGCTCTGACATTTATCTATTTAATTCTATAGTATGGTACTTCATAATAGATACTATATCTAAGAGCGGCAAGCGCTGACGATACTACGCATATGCATGTATCACATCACTAAGCCGACGATCACCTCCCCCGAAGCGGCGGAAAAGCAATCTAGCAGAACATGAAGGTATTCGGATTTAAATAAGCTAATCTAAAGGAATATATAATACAGACAACTCACTCATAAACCCATAATTATCGGAAGTGTCCATGTGCATAAGTAAGAGCTGAAATCTATCTATTACTTGTGGTCCCTGGCAAACAAAAAACCCCCATTCCTAACTTCTAGTATAAACTATTTCCAAAGCAGAACCCCGTCTGGAATCAGTATACACTTCCTAGAAGCATCAGGGAAAGAAGTCATAAGCCCACAAGTAATAATGTCACCCTATCAAAAACACAGCCAAAATCCCATTTCAAATCCAGAACCAGCGCTATACATCAACCTTCTAAAACACAATACAAGCAAACCCAACTCACCCCTACCAACGAACCAAATACCCACCTTACCTATACAACAACCTCACCCGATCCATCCATCCATCTTTTCTCCTCTCCGCCATATACCCTACGCCTCAGTTTAACCATCTCCGCCAAGGCAAGCGCGCTACGGTGCAGTGCAGTGTCAAGTAGAGCGGAACCTGATGATGTTAGACTAGAAGCTCCGTATCTTTAGACCAATAGATTGATAAGTAAATAAACAAAAGTTTAGGGGTATATACCCCGTAATAGATACATTCCAGATGTTTAAGTTTAATCACGTTATCTCTACACAAACTTCCTTTGAGGAATATAGATGGGGAAGGAAGGAAGGAAGGAAAGGAGAAGGACTTGATTGAAGATGTGAAAAGGGTGGTGTGTTTTTGTAAGGACGGTTGAGATATATATTTTTATTTGGTGCGTGAAAAGGGCTTGAATGGTAGTTGCTGGCAGGGTGATAAATAAGACTATGATCACAAAGCTCGGATACGAAGTGTGAAGACGCTTGAGAGTAAAGGAGCGCGCGGGTTTCTGTTTCTAGGCCGTATATTCATGAATTAAGATACTAGAAATGAGAATATAATGGAGGTGGCCAAGGTTCATCGTCGCTAGGTTTCCACCTATCGCAGTCTTCAATGGTTGGTGGAGAGTCGTACTCCAGATCATAGGGAAAGTAATCGTTGCCGCCCTCATCCCCCTCAATCCACGCCCCAGGCATTGCACGCTCCGGGTGGTCAACCATGTCCCAAAAATGTATAAAAAAATTTGGCATCACTTCCGTAAACCAGAAGTGCCAGTCGTCCGGTTCTGGTCCATAGGTGAAGCTGATTAGGCGTATTTTTAAGACGAATCCCCCGCACGGCAAATAATTATAAAAACACTCTTTGTCCATCTTCTCCTGAATATGCAATTCTTTTTCCTTCCGTCCGTACTCGAGTAGGTCGATGCCCATAGTCTGGAGCTGTTCTAGCCAGGCTATCATGGTTAATCTTGCAACTTTTATCAACCCACATTCCCTCGCGAGCCCGGACCCATTCCAAAATACCCCAGAAAACGCCATCAATAGCGGTGTCTGTAAATAAGCGCTGAGAACGCCTTGGTATATCCGAAATTTTGGTAAGGCTAGACCATGGATATTAGAATTAGAGCGTATAATATCCTGTAGCAATGAGAGCAGCTCTGAAGAGCAGTGTGGAAGATCGCACGCGACGCTAAAGTCGTTGCAATGCAGGTTGCTGACGAGCTGTGCTTCTGTAATTTCCAAAAAATTCCAGGCGATCGCGTGAATAAGAGACCGCCCTTTGTAGTCAGTTGTCTTGCATACAGTAGCATCAAGCTTCATGTTCTCGAAGACAAGCCTCACTAAGCGAGCAGCATCCGGCTGCTTTACTCTGACCGTAAAGTGCGTCCGGTAACCAGGAAGTAGCAGATTTGTACTGTAATTAACTCTTTCTGGGATGCTCAGATTTCGGAAGGAGCAGCCTGACTCGCGAAGAATCCACGCAAGTAAGTACGCTTCCCCCCAAAAGTTAACAGTTAAGCACCGAAGCCTAATGCGATGATCCAAATAGTCAAAATCTGTTAAAGGAGCGATCAATCGCAAGAGCTCCATAATATCCTCATTGGGGATCATGCTCCCAAAGCTGGGAAGTCCCACGAAAAATAGATCGCTTCATTTTAATTAGTTGCAATTTTTCAGTGTCCAGGAAGAAAACCACCGGTGGTTAGTATCGTCGAAACTTTGGCAAAGTATAAATTTGACAACCTCGAGTCTCTGGTTCGCAACTGCAGCCTGGGAAGTATTAGGCTTGCTCGTCTCGAACATACGATCGTTATAAGACGACAAAACAAACAAAAAGGTCCTTACGTTCAACAAAGTCTCACCATACTCACTACGGTCTAATAGGGAGGCCTTTCCCTCTGTAATAAGACCCTGGAGCTTGGAGAGCTCGCCTCTCCTTGCAAATTGCATCACTGGCGAGTCTAGAGGCACAACATTGTAAGTACGTATCGAAAAGTCCCACCCAGAAGGTGCTTTACTGCCAGAGATTTCAAGAACGCGACTCATCAAGGGAATCCATCTAGGACCACGAAGTCTAGCCAAGATAGTTTGCTGTCGCTTTTGCGCTTTCTGAACTCCCGTAGCCGTGCGCTCCAACGAATCGGAGGTCGTTGCTGCGTGGGAAGGTCTAGAGTTGCATAGTGATGGCGATGCAAGCTTTTCCTGTTGGCCAACCGTCGTGTGTAAAGATAAGACCGCGTCCGTCGACTGAGTCACACTTGTCCTGAGCTCATCAAGCTGTCGTTGTTGAAGCTCTGCCCATTCTCGGTGTAATTCGTGCCGTTGTTTGTGGAGTGCTCTGTATCCCCCAAAGTTGTCAGCGATCGATACAAGTGTAGTAGAAATAGGGATACGCACTCAGAGTAGGCTTGATTCGAGAGCATCAACATAACTGCGCACTCCTCAAGCGTTCCTTGAGTCTTTCAATTGTCCCTTTCTTCAGGACAGCCTTCACGCCGCCTACCTTCCTCCGTTTGCGAATCTCCTCATCCGCTTCCTTGACCACAGCTTCGAGGATACTCGCTCCTTTGCGACATGACTCGAGGCACCTGTTTGCGAACGCTGGTTCAAGATGCGGCGGATCGCTATGAGTCTTGCTTGATTCGACCCCCGAGAGAACAAAGCCGAGGGTTTCGATCTCTTCAATCAGCCATTTGATCTCTTCTGGAGCCTCTTTGACATGATTCCAGAAGTCTTTGAGCTTGATAATGCTGTCTCCAACTTGGATCGCAATTGAGGCTATAGAAATGGCGCTGGCAGCGACACCGAGCTCTGCCATCGTAGATAGGCACTGTATTTGTACTGTATGGCTGGGACAAGACTGTGCTCTTCTGTTGCATTCAAGATTGAAAAGGAGAAGAAACTTCAAGTTGATGTTGTAGGGGCGAGCCTTCCCAAGGTTCACAAAGCACTGCCTTCATGGTGTGTGGTGTGGTGGTTGCACCGGTGGCTATGTGACAGCCTCGTCTACTTTGCAGATACGCTTGCCAATTGCAGGTTGAGGATTGATTTGTGTTGCAGGAAGATGGAAATGCATGCAGCACACCTCGTTTCTCGGTCTAACGGATATATAGCACGTTCGTAGGGCTTTCAGGCAGGCACGATGCTGTAGCTCCAATAACTGCAAGGTGCGAGATGAACACTGCTCACCTCCACCTAGATAGTGTCAAAGTCTTGCTCTTCCGAGTCAGAAATCACGAGTCAAGGGGTCCGAGTCAAGGGGTCCGCAGGCTATAAATAAAGACGCCATTTAATTCACCTCTATTTCCATACTACTTCCATACTACCAACCACCCCACAATTTCGATAACTCAAAAGACAACGCAAGCGATGCAGTAGATAGTCGACCTAAGAATTCCGCAAGACCAAAAAGCTCTGACGGTGTCTAGCCAGATAGTGAAGGAAAAACGCAATAGGAAAAACTCTTGTAATCGCCACAAATCATAATACAATAGTGTTTCATGAGGTCATGCTAAGCCCAAACCCTTGCTCCGGCATCGAATCATTCCTCGTACCGTAGTCGTCGATCGTTTCAATAGCCCCTGTATTCAACTCCTCCCGGCACTGATAGCATCATAAAGAAGTATGCACTGCCTTGTCGTAATTATGTTCCTGCACTGTAGGTGCAGAGAACTCCATGACTGAAGAGCATCATGTAGACAATTAAATAGCAAGCAATGGCTCATTCTCGCTCCTCAACGCATTGGCAACCTCTCCAACTGGTGGAGCGGATACGAACTCCTCCTTCGGTGCGGCTGGGAAATCCTCGCTTTTAACTATTGGAGTGTTCTCATTCTTAGCTACAAAAGGTTCGGTTTTGACTGGTTTGGTAGATAGAACAGGGGAGGTAGATCTTCCACGAGCGTTGCCAATCATTTCTTGTGCCTTGTGGGAATAGTCGCCGACATATTGCTTGGTAGTCTCGGTTGCGCGGGCTGCATGGTGGCTGGCGATTTGTCGGACTTGTTCGGTTTGCTGGTTGGCAATATCCGCAGCTTGGTGGAGGTATTGGTCGATGACCTCCTTGTTCGTCTTGTAGATAAGAGGTGCGAGGAACAGAACGGAGGTAGAGATGAGAGAGAGACCCCAGAATGGGACAAACTTGATCAAAAAGTAAGAGATGAAGGCACCGAGGAAGGCCTATGAAGGGTAAGCAGAGTATACAGATAAAGGAGTTGGATAGCGTACGGCTCCAGATGCAAAGACATTCTCGGCAAAGACAATACGCTGAGACTCAATGACGAAGAAGTTGATGAGCTCGTGGAAATCACCGATGAGAGAGTTGAGAGTCGACTTTGACACTGTGTAGTACTTTCTGGGGCGGAGTTGAGAAGTGAAGCCGTGGGAAAACAGGGCTTTTCCGGCTATTTCAGCCAGAACAGTAACACCCAGAGTCATCCATGTAACCTTGAAAGCATATCGGAGAATATCAAGGTATCGGGCTGCGAAGATAAACAGGACGACAGAGGCATAGGCAATGCCTGAAGCACGGGGATTCTCCCATGAGAGCAGACTTGAGAAAAAGGAATGGTAGTGTGTGAGTTGCTGACCAGTAGCCGCAGGTGTTGTCGGGGTTGTACGGGCAGCAGCAAGGTTGGAGAATTCGGCTTGGGTCTTTGCGTGCTGGTCCTTGACGTTGTCTGCCACGGGTCCTGCGGGAATATTGTCAGTGTTTGTCTCAATCTCGGTTTCCGATGATAAGGTTGGATAACTCACCGTTGGTAACACTTTGGGTCAAAGGATGGTTAGCAACTGCGTTGGCAGCAGCAGAGGCGTCTAGAAGAGCTTGTTAGTTGTGCGGAAAGGGGGAGCGTTGAAGCTGGGTATCTGCTGTTTCAAGAGCTCTGTTAGCCATGCAATGTCCAGGCACGAGTGACAAGTCTCTACATACCTTACTGTTGACGACGGAGTTCTTTGCGTTCTCCAGAGAAGAACCATTGGTGTTGCTCTCGATGGAGGGCACCACCGTATCGTTGTGGGTGGAATCAGACATGACGGAATTCGGAAGCTTGTTGTGATGTTGGTGGAAAGGGGTTCAGCAGATGTTGATGCTGGGTGTTTTAGGTGTGGTCAAGAAGAAGCTCTATGGATGTTCAAAACAGCAGCAGGATGAGATTGTAAAGCTGTGTGAACAGATGAGGGTTTGTGTTGGCTGTCTTGTGCGGTGAGGTATGATGGTGCGTTGACGATGATTTGCTTTCGGTTCTGGGATCCTCTGTCTGGAGCTGTGCCATGGCATTTATTGGGGGAAGGTCCCGTATGCAGTTTAGCGGCCCCGGAAAAAACAGAGTCGCGCGACACTCTTTCCTGCTTTTGCTGTGGCTTGTGGCTTGTGGCTCGACTTATAATGACATGTGTGGCACAGACTGGTCCAACCATGGAAAATCTTGGAAATATGAAGCAGGACTACATTACATCGACTTCTATTACGCGTACCTATCCTATATAGCACCATATACCCTTTTAATGGTATCATGCCATCTTACCAGTGAAAGACACCCTTGCATCCTCTTATTCTTTCTCTCCTTCTCTCCTTCTCTCCTTCCCTACTTTTCCCCTTCCCCTTTTCCCGTTTGTTTACTTCATTTTGAGAAATCTTCATGTGATCCTGTCATAAGGCAGACAAAGAAGGTATCTTGAGAGCTGCATATGCTGACGAGGCATCACGACCACGACCATCGTTGAGTCACAGTCAAACAGCCATTTCCTTTGGGAACAGTGTTCTTTAGTAATTCCATAAGAACTAAAAGAGAAGACAGGGGAAGTCACGTGGACATGAAGCAGTAAGAGCCAAACTCTCTACCCGGAACTCATAGTCCCGGAAACTCTACTTGTTCTCTGTATAAGAGACTACACTACACGAAGCCAGGGAATACAGTACAAGTCCATCAAAACTACAGACGAGGGACGTATATACGAGTTGCAGGTTGAGAGGGAGGCGATTTGGGAGTTGATATGACATAGCATGAATTAGCTTTGGAATAGTTTATAGGTATATATACACCCTGAAACTTTCAACTAAATAATGCCAACGCTCTTATAATTTCAAAACTCAGTCCATACATACATATATCCTTGCTTTAATATCACACTTTTCACACCACCCCTTCAAACTCATCATCATTCTTCACTTCCTCATTTCCAAGACCAGAACATACATTTATCTCCATGTTTAGGAATCCTCCAAGAAATATCATATCACAATTCGCAACATCCCCCTTTTCTATATTAAACAATCAAGCAGTCGAGCCCTAAACCCTACAACATCCCCGAGATCAACCTACTATTATACATACTATAGTAAAATCTACCTACAGCGAGGTTTGAGTCAAAACCCACTTTTGTTTCAAACTCGATTATGATTAAATATCAAAATTAAAGAATCAAGTCAACATAGGAACATATCAACAACTAAGCTAACTCCCACCCTCCCCTCCCCCCACCCCTTGTTATCCAGTATCCTACTATCCAGAATTCTATCCCAACGTCTCGCTGTAAGAAAATCCTAGGTTTCGTGGATAGACGGGTCGAGAAATGAAAGATAAGTCAGTCAGTGCCACAGTACAGTTCCCAGAAATAGAATGAGCAAATAAGCTGCATAGATTTACTTATAACTAAGACGAGATAGGACCCGGGTTTCAAAGCGAGAAGAAGTAAGTACGAAAGCTCAACACAGCCGCCACGGAACTTTATCATTTACTATATACCTAGGTTGGTAGTAAGTAATAAGGGCTAGAATATACCTCCTTAAGGTATCCACTAGAATAACATATACCTCAAATCGAAAGTTAGTGATATTGCTTGCTATAGTATCCCGATTCAGGGATCTCATTTCTCATTTCCTAAATAAACATCACGTCTTAACATCCAGATATTATATCGAACAACGCAAAGCGCCTAGCCAAGCCAAGCCAAGCCGAGTCAAGTCAGGCGAAACTCATACACCAAACAATCAACCAACCTATCTACATTTTCTGTTTTACCCAGAACTCCCTCCCAATACAACCATACAAAACTATACCCATAACCCCCTTAGCCCCTCAATCACCGATTCTGAATTTGCTGTTGGTGTTGCTGCGCTTGCATCATCTTCTGCCTCAGCATCTCATTCTGCATTTTCTGCTGATCCGCTTGTTTCTGGCCCGCCTGTTGCCGTGCTGCAGCCATTTGCGCATCTTTCTTGAAATCCACGCCTGGAAATAAATCTTGCAGTTTCTTGTACTGATCTTTCAGCACTTCCGCCCTATCTTCATCTGGTTCTTCCATGTTCTCCTTCTTTTTCACATCGGAATCTTCTTCTTTAGTCTCGGTCTCGTCGGGAAAGGGGAATTTGAGGGCTGGTTTGGACGTTATGGATGGGGCGGTCATTATAGCGGGGTGGGGAGGGATTTGTGAGGATGGCTTATGGGAGCGGTCGGCGATGGCAGCGAGATAGGCTAGATTTGATTGCAGACGGCGCATGCATCTGTCACTGTTAGTTTACCATATATCGAAACAATCAAGAGGGGCTACGCACTCAACATATTCCCTACTACTCGCCGCCTTCCACCTATCTGCCTTTTCTTTATCCGCCTTTTCCTTCTCGCTGTTAGGTGAACCGGTATTCTCTTTCGTTTCTTCTTTCTTTGCCTCTGCCTGGCTGGCTTGTAGGCTTACCGCCTCCATCAGTAATACCTGGTTGATGTCTAACAACAATGTAACCCTCTCCTTCTCCCTAAACTCCGACCCCGGACTCAGCGGGGATGCTATACTGCCGCCCGCATTCCCACCTTGGGACCCCGGAGGAAAGTTTGGGGTCTGCGGGGTAATTATCGTCCCTGCCTGGGACTGCTGGTTGTTGTTTGGCGTTTGTAGATGTGTTTGGTTGTGACTTTGCGGTGGAGAGAATTGTGACTGTGTCGGTATATTTGGAGAAGTGCCGAGTGGGACGCCGCCGAAAGGGGAAGCTCTTGTGGGGGTCGAGGAATTCGGAGGTGGTTGCATGCGCTGGACCTGGTGCTGATTCATATTCGGAGCGTTCATTGGGAACGATGGAGCGCCGGACGAGGTCGGCATGAAATTCGGGGGAAGATTGGAGGCTGACGATGTAGGTATGCTTGCTCCGTAGGGCGAGGTAGAATATGGGGTTTGATATGCAGGGACTGTTGATAAAGGGCAGGTCAGCAATTGTTTGCTACATAGTTTACGAGCCGCTTGAAACAATCAAAAGGGACATAGACATGACGATGGGAGGCCAGCCATCCTTCCTCGAAATTACTCTCGACGGGCTACTGCTTAAGGTTATGCGGGACAGCAGGGCTAGCTATTCCCGATGCCTGTCTCCTCGAGTAACAAGCGCTGATGGGGAAAAGTGCGAGAGCCGTATGTAGTAGATTAAGACATGCAGAGTAAAGTCGACGTCTGAGGAAAAGAAAGCTGTGTGCAACATACCACCACCACCCATATGCGTCATACTGCTGTTAGGCATCATCCCCATACCACCTGCATCTCCACCCATGCCGGGACCAGGCGCGGCGCCATAGGGCGATGACTGCTGAGACGGCCCTCCTCCCACGGCATACTGCTGATGGTGGTGTTGCTGCTGATGTTGCTGTTGCTGCTGGTGCTGCTGTGGGTTGTACATCATGTGCTGAGGCTGTTGTCCGGGGCCGGGCTGCTGCTGGTGATGGTGGGGGTTAAGATGGGGAGCAGCGCCATTGGGATTGAAGGGCGCTGGATTCCCAGGGCCATATCCATATGAGGGTGCATACATGGCTTAAGCTTATGAGAAATGTAGCAGTGGGGATGGCGATGGCGATAGGCCGACGGGCATGGCCTCGGTGCCGTATTAGGACGTACGATTAGAGTACAGTAGTGAGGACGAGACAGGAACAGGGTGAAGTGTGTCGCAATGGTGGGCGGGATGGTGGATGGATCGGTCGTGGTCGTGGAGAAGCGAGGTGCAAGCACCAACAGTTTCCTCGGTGCAGAAGAAGGAACAGGGATGGACTGGACTGGGGTGCGGACCGTGTGGCAGGAGGCCAACGGCGATACGGAGTAGTTTCGAGGATGTTGCGTACGTACCAGGCCAACGTTTGAGGATACTCTGTTGAGCAGACTCGGTGGCACTTTTTTTCATTGGCTGACAAACCATGCAAAGGCGAACCGAGCCGGCACGCCAGGCTTTGTACAGAGTAAGTTAAGTGTCCAGATGCTTGCTCCTCATGCACGACATGCGCCCATGGCACCATTATTGATTTTTAGGAATACCGAGTAATGCCGATCCCATACTTCGTAGATGTGGATGTGTGTGGATGTTATAGTGGAGGTAAAGGTTTATGGAGTATATAACGTACTGGGTGTAAGGGTTGAGAGTCTAAATGTTAGTGATTAAGTCGTACTGTAATCTCGCATTAATGACACGAGATACTATATTGTATCTCGAAGACTATATACTACTATTCAAAGAAAAGAAACACTTTATGCACAAGGCTAGCAATAGGTGTCTCAGCTGAAGGGTCTTCCTGTGTTCCATATATTATATCACCTATTAATAATAATAATAATGATATTGATTTACGACCTAGAAGCATAGTGACTCGGACCTCCCTAGGGGTACAGGGTCGTGCTAAGCTACGGATTTTTACATATAAAGTCCTATATATAAGAAGACCTAAAAACTATAAGAGGAAAAAAAGACTCCTCTTATATATAGTCCCGGGTCCCTAATCCCGCGGTGTCTCAATGCTCTTATAAACCCTAGAAAGCAGTTCTTGCATATGCGTAGCCTAAAGGCTGTATAACTGTGACCTTCCTCGCTAGTCGGGATAGACCACCAGATTTTATAAGTAGAGTGAAATTCACACCTAGAAAGCTAGATCTCCTTATAAAAGCCCCTATTCCTAGCCTCCTATATGCCCTCCCTTCTACTATATGCTAATCAAGGTTGGAAAGCGTTCTTAGGTTGCCTCTATAGGAATTATCCGCATGCTATAGGTCTGAAAGTCCTTTAAGAGCCGCAGGTCTTAAAGAGGAGAGAAACTAAAGCACTTCTACGTCCTCCCCCTTTACCTCCTAGCTTAACTATATATAGTATCGCTCTCGCATATAATTCGCTATTCGTAGATGCTTATAAGATTTGATAAGGCCTAGGTTGCTGCATAGAAGACTATATTATAATAGCTATTCTATGTTAGGACTATACCGCCAGGAGTTATAGTAACACATATAGCTCGTAGCATATAATCGCCTTAGTCAGTCACCTCAGGGACTGCGTTCTCCTAGAGATCCATCTTCTTTTAGCGCGCCGCGGACGTTATTATGGTAGTTGTAGGGTCGCTTATCGTGACTCAAATTTAGCTCTAGGATTGTATTCCAACGTGGCGATATCGCGATAGCGAGGTCACCATGCCACTCAATCCTTGGGACAAGCAAAAGCTTATCCACAGGTTCGTAG
Source organism: Lachnellula hyalina (assembly GCF_007821495.1). Classification (NCBI taxonomy): domain Eukaryota; kingdom Fungi; phylum Ascomycota; class Leotiomycetes; order Helotiales; family Lachnaceae; genus Lachnellula; species Lachnellula hyalina. The sequence continues at coordinate 48,972 of NW_022157193.1, forward strand.
GGGACACCACGTACAGGTGTTGAGTCTTCGTCCCCCATATCACCTATCAAAAACCGACCTAAGAATAGTTACAATTTCTGCACAGCCTTAGCACATCACTTTGAATCAGAGCATTTCCGTCGGCCTTGGGGTCCATGGCGCATGAGAAGCTGACTGCGTCGAAGCAGGGTTAGTCCGGAGTATAGGCACTAGGTGGTTGTACGTAGGTGGTTTTACGTAGGTGATTGTACACAGCCTTGATTATATAGTCAATTATCTATCAAATATGTCTCCTAAATTCGAAGTCCTGTCTTTTTCGTTTCAATATATAACTTTTCCATGCGCATTTTCAAATAAATAGCTAGTTTATACATAAGAGTCACACAGCACTCAAACATGGCACTTCGATACTCGCCAGACTATCATCGCCTGGAGATTGATAGATTTGATGGTAGTCGTGGAGAAGAACAACAACAGCAGTACCCGCAACACGATGCAATCGAATCATCTCCTCCAGCTCAAGTAGGCCCAGAATATGAGAGTTTGATGAGAGAGGCTTTGGAAAACGAGATCAGCGATGAAAGTGATAAGAATCGAACATCTCCTTTACGAAGATCATCAGGCGTAAACCAGACCTCAGCACCCCCCTTGCGGATTCTACGAAAGCCCATTCCAAATCCCAATAATGTTTTTAACGCAACCGACATCACAAACGAAACCCCAAATAACGCTGCGCACGAGGCTACAAAAGTGGTTGCTACCCAGATCGACGAAAAAAATCAGACGAGTACAAAAACAGCAAGGGTCTCATGGACCATGGAAATCGGTGCCGTCATGCTCAGCTTAGCCGCTTTGATAGCCATCGTTGTTCTTCTGATCGTCGAAAATGGCAAACCGTTAAGCGATTGGAAAGCTTTCTTCTCTTTGAACACTTTTGTTTCGATTCTGGGAGTCGTTGCCCGTTCTTCTATTGCATTCGCCGTCAGTTCTTGCATAGGTCAAGAGAAATGGAACTGGTTCCGGAAGCGAGCCGATAATATCTTTGCATTCCAAATATTCGATGATGCCAGCCGTGGTCCAATGGGTAGCATGCATCTGGTTTGGTCATTGAAAGTCAGGTAGGAGTAGCTTGACGTCTCCTGGAAATTATGTGCTAATTCTTTGGGGAAGTCACTTGGCCACTCTCGGTGCGATCACGACAATCATATTGATTGGATTCGACCCGTTTCTGCAGGCAATCATTACCTACGACGGAAGTTTGGATGACGTGAGCAATGGCCTTGATATTTCTGTTCCACATACCACCCGTCTGGACGTAGGTTTATACCAAGACAACGCAGGAGGTGGAATAAGGGTCATTCCGCTGCTGTCATCACCGTACAACCTTACCATTGATGCGACAGATTTTTCCTTTCAACCGGACATGGGAATGTCAGCTGCCGTATTTAACGGCTTCGACAACTCATCTGTTTCTGCGAAGTCTCGCCCTTCAATTAGCTGCAGTTCAGGGAACTGTACTTGGCCTCTGTTTACTTCTCTTGCTGTTTGCAGCACATGCAACGACGTTACTGCGCATATTAATAAAAGTCGTAAGATGGGGGCACCGCATGGAAAGACGAGCACTGAAGACTTTGAAACTGAATACACGAGCTATTCGTTGCCGGGCATCGATTTCGCAAACTTTGATGGGGTGGAAGGGTCAGGGCAAAATTTCGTCGAGGATTCTATTACTTTGGCTGCAATAGCGAAAAGCAACCACAGCGCGACCTTGACATTTCAAAACAACCTGAACATGATTTCCTCAATAATCGTCATGCAAGCTGGCAATTCTTATATAAATGGGACAACGATATGGGAGGATACTCCAGTAACGGCGACCGAATGCGCACTTTACATGTGTGCCAAACTCTACTTGTCCTCCGTGGTCCAGGGCGAAGTCGTGGAAGAAGTTGTTGACTCGTGGTCTCGTAGGAACATGGACTCGTTTCAAACAAGGATAACTCCTGGCTATTCAGATCTAAACGACACCGTTTCCAAGGCTTGGGCAGCTCAAGAAGGCTACCCTCTCTTGTTCATAGACGGGGATCTCTACCGTGAGGACCTCCAGCTTTACATAACCACGGAGGACGTTGCTCAAAATTCCATCGCCGAGACTTTGCCACGGCAGTTCAATATCTCACAGTCCGCGATCAGCAGTATGGTATTATGGATAGACTCGTTTTTCACTGATAGCATGATCAAATACGGGGTAAACACGTCATTCCCAGGCCAACCACCAGTTATACAATCCCTCGCGTCATCAAAGGACCTTAATGCAACGTTCTCCAGCGTGTCGCAGAGCATGACAAACTGGATAAGAAACAGCGCAGGCACACCTGTAGCAGGAACAATGCAGCAATGGGTCATCCATACCCGCGTGCGCTGGGGTTTCATCGCCGGACCATGTGTAGCAATCCTCTCGGGAAGCCTATTCACGTTACTCTCAATTTTCAACACACGACGTATGCGATTGCCATCATGGAAATCAAATGCACTAGCGACAATGGTATACGGGCTCGACGATGAACAGCGCGACGGACTGCGACTTGCCGACGAGACTGGGAAATTGAAAAGGGCAGCTAAACAACTTTCGGTGCAGTTTGAAGAAACGGAGAAGGGTGCGCACTTAGAAACCTATATCCAGAGATTGGGCTAAGAATTGAATATCAGGAGGACTTGGTATGGAAAGTAAATGCTAAAGCAGGCGCACGGTCTAGTATCAGAAAGAAATACGCATGGAAACTCTTTTTCGGTATAGTAATAATCCCCTGGATAGTTACTTGTGGATTGTATCTCGAGTACACTTACTCCGGTATAGTAGTAATAGAGTTCGGGCCTTAGCTAGGCGGCATGGGTCCCGTTTATGCCCCCCTTTAAAATTCCCCCAATAAGATATATTAAGAGAGTAAGCAGATACATACATATCTTCCTCATTCCAATCTTCTACCAATAAGTAGCAAACTTACTCGTCCCCGCCACAACACTCACAAACTCATGCGCGATAGCCTCATCCGTCTTCTCCGACGGATGCAAGTCATCATACCACAGATAATGATCCAACCCAACATCACTCCCCGTGCACGTGCCAGCAGCATCACAGTTCCAATACGGGCCCGTGACATTCGCCGGCGCGTCAAGTACTTATCCGGGTTGTAGTATATATCTGAAATAAATGCATTCGTGTCGAAGATAGCAAACGAGGCACCAGGGTACCGTTTTGCGACTAGGAGTTCATATGGTGTGCGGTAGTCGAAGACAGTGTTGACGAGTTGCGTGTATTCTTTCATCTTGTATGATATTTCGGTAGCATTACCTCCGGTCGATGTCTGGTGAGTTGTTAGCAAGTGTTCCGACATGTCTTGATTTTATTTTGCGGCTTTACCTTGGTGGGCCAATATCTACTCGTAGAAAGTCCTCCATCTTCCGGCAAGCCGTATAATGGCGACAACTGTAACGGAGCGGTATTCATCAAGACGAAATATCTCCCGCCAGCTGCGTAGATGGAGTCAAAGCGGTCGTAGATACAGTCAATGTAGTCCGGGATAGTACTATTGTTCACCTCACTGTCAGTAATGAACGCGCCCTGTCCGAGGTCGTTGGTCCCAATCCACATCGAATACACCGTGTTTTCTGCTGTTCGGTCCGTGTATAGTGTGTTAGTGCCAGTAGAGGCATTGATATATGCAACATCCGCCTTGAAAGCATTAACCTCGTAGACAACATCTGGAAATGGACCATGAATTCCAGCAAGATATCGGTAAATGATGTTATTATCGCAGACTGCTCCAGACACCGCATAGTCATACAGCTTGGCACCAGTGTAATTGGAGACCCATCGATCCCAAGTGATCCCTCCACCGGATGTGAAGTTATTCTCTGGGAGGAGAAGTCCTGGTGGCGGGGCACTGCCATTGTGGGAGTAAAAGTACGCAAGTCTGCTCTCGTCGGTGTAGCTGCAGATCGCAGTTCAGCGATGATCTCTGCGTGAACGGAGAGCTTTCTCACCTGTCACCAAACGCAACCAGATTCTTAAAGTCCTTCACCCAACCCGAGTCTCTATGATGTCCCTCATTTTCAGTATCCGCCACAACTACTGCACTCGCAGCAAGCAACGCAATGGCTAGAAACTGCATTATGCTGGTTCTTGACGTAAACTTCCCGCAACGACACTTCGCGGAGCAATTAGGTAAAATAATAGACGAAGAGCAGAAGAGAAAGGGCAACTGAAAGTAATGAGCAGAACCTAACTTTTATACTACTGCATATTCTGCAAATACAAAATCGACAAGGAGTATTCCGCAGGAAATGTTCCCGAAATCAACATCATAATTAAAGTGTGCGAATAGGAAGACGTTACGAGCTTACCTTTACCCCGCGCTGTCAATATGTCGAATTAGAAACCCCCGGTTGAATGTCTACATCGCATATATCTCCACTTGGCTTTGAACAGGGTAGCGGTGTGCGGAGAGACGAAGAAGGATTGAGGGGCAGGAACATGGACATGGACATGGGAATTTGGGTGAAGATCTAGATTATTCCGATTCCATGTGCGAGATGAGGGGTTCGGAGTCTCGGATTTCAATGTTGTTCGGCCTGAAAGGGTTAGCCGTAAAATTGCGTGACCAACATCACATGACATATATTAATCCTGAGCTTCTGTCAGAATTTGTAAGTCACGGCGGGTAATCAAATGATACGGAGTAAGATAAGGCTATCATAGAGGCATACATATTGAAGAATGCTCGGTGGAGTGAAGTGTGACGTAAGCGGCTAAGTCTACTTTAACGACTTCAACACCCTCCCTTGCTCATTGTATTTTATATTCGACATTTTTATAAGATTTGCGAAAGCCTCTACACATAGACATGCTCGATCATAATATACAGAGCCTAGTAGCCTTTATACCATATCTCTGAGGATTCCGCTTTCTTCAGAGTAAATTGACCTTCTTTACACATCAACTGCAACTTATCGCTATTTTTCTCAACTGCGTCCATTCCATCTCGAGCAAAAGCCACAAGATAAGCAAAAATCCAAGAGCAGAAAAACCCTCTTAGTTTTCAAACCCCAACAAAGGTATGTTACTGCTCGGGGCTGTCATGTTATACTCAGCTGAGTCCTTTCGCAGAAACGTATCAAGTCATATTTACTTATTGTTTGATATTCATCCTCGCCATTTGACACGATGCCATCTCTGAAGGTGTTCCAGCTTTTTGTGAAACAAGATACTGCATACAAGTGGGGTATTAGGCGGTTGATACAGATGACTTGGCGGCTTGCCATCTCCCATCCCTTTCAATTTCTACTTCTTCACACCTCCGCCGCAATTTCTACCTGCTCTAACGATGTGAATATCATATCACATCGTTCCTCTACGGCAGTCGCCACTAATTTCGCTCTCCACACTTTGCCAGTCGTTTTCATGTAGCATTGTATGATTCATGCTTGAGAGATAGCTGTGGAGAAGCAGCTGGGTCTGCTTCGGCGTCCCAAGCGCGGCTTGGGTCATGCCTTTCTCAATAGCTGAGAGGTATACGGATGAACGCTAGACTCGATTGCCGATGTCAGATATGCGATGGCTCACGAATTCGATGTTTGACTGCGCACTCTCAAGGATCGACTTTCTCAGGGTAGGCGATGTATCTCTGCTCTGGAAATGCGACCTGGCCACAATCTGGTTGTCTCGAGGCCCAATCGGCAAGCCTATCCCTGTGCCATCCGCTTCTCCACATTCCGCCCTCATCAGCTTTCCTCTCGATGCCGAACCGGACAAACTTTGCGATTCTGCACATATTACCGTGGTGCGTGTATTGCAGACATTCTTCATCGGCATAGCAGAGCTGTGCGCACTCGTCGAACGAGTCAGCGTTCACCTCCCTGCCACCAATCCACTGGTCCAGCGCCTGGTTGTCCCAGTTGTCCCGATATGGGGGTAGTGAAGGAATTACGTGGTCGTAAAAGAGCTCCGTGTACGTCAAAGGGCCCTGTTAAAATGGTAAGCCCAAACGCTCCGTACACAAATGCTATCAAACACTCACTGGTTTATTCAGTCGCCGACGCTTCATTTCGATATCAGCAAGAAACGCAGTATCTTCTGCTGTAACATGATGAAACGTCACTGCCGGCTTACACCAGTAGTCATTCGGCGGGCCAAAAGGCACAGTCCCAGGTCTCTCCCCATTAATGACCGGCATAACATTCTGAATTCCAGTCCCAAAGTCTCCCAACGCGAAACTAAGTATAAGATCACCACAACACTCCTTCTTTGCCCTAACATCCCAGCGCGCAGCCGTGCCATTCGTATGTGCGAGCTCGGACATCAGAGCATTTGATATCAGCGCACCTGACCCGCCATGTGCAAACGAATAATCCGCAATTAAAACCTCGCTGCCAATGTAAGACTTCTTCGTCGGGTCCAGGGTTTCCAACCATAAGAGCAGATTCTCCATCACCACGTATGTGTCCCCATCAATCTGCACATACCAATCCATATCCGGCTTCATCACCCACATCTTCTCGAGCATGTGCACGAACTTATATTTATCCAGCGTCCACGCAGCGAGTATGCCGGGGTCCTCGGGGTGTTTGATCCCCTCCAGCTCGCTGATGTCTTTCTTCGTCTCCCAGAGTTCCTTCTGCTTGAAATATAGGTCGAAGTCCCGGTTATTGTCTATGATGGACGGCGAGACGGCATCTAGAGAGTCGTGGAGATGGTACGGTCCGATGTCTTGCTCGAGGTCGGAGAACAGAAGTACGTGTTGGGCGCAGCGCAGTGAGGTGGTCATTAGTGCGGGGATTTTCGATTCTGCTTCTGAGGCGCCGGTTTTAACGCCTATTACTACGTTTTGCATTCCTGGGGGGCACGGCGGTAAACTTGTTGAGTCTGCCTTTGGTGCTTCTGTGCTCGTTGTAGGTGTGTTCATTTCCCCCGCACTTGCTGTCTGCGGGGTTTCCAAGTCATGGATCTTTGTCTCCGGACTCGGTACATACTGAACTAGACTTGCTGTGACTGTCACGACTGGCTTTGAATCCGGGCTTGCTGTGCTGTAATAACGGCTGAAAGAAGTGAAATTAGATCCATGGAAAAACAGAAAGTATTGCAATAAAAGAACAACCCCAATGATTTGGTAGATCCGAAACCTTGACCGCTGTAAGATCATCGTGCATGCTCTTGGGATAATTTGAAATAGAGGGACAAAGAAAAAGAGCGTTGTAGAACAGCAGAGAGTGAAGAAGCAACAGAATGGAGATCTGACTAGAAGGATTATCAAGAATACTTATCATGTAATTACTCTAATTATAGCAGCCGCACCGGCTACACCAATCCAGTAACCCGTATCGGGCGTTTGTAAATCATAGGCATTACCTTTCCAATCACGCATCGCTGATCATCCGATATAAATTACTTACGTTGTATAGTACGTAGATCCTAGAAATTGCCCCATATGATTAGTGATTGTGGAAATTTTTGGTTAAAAGTTAGAGATCTAGAGACTTTCTGAAACGTACTACCTTGGTTTTAAGTGGGCTATATATTGGAGATCAATCCCAAAGGAGTTTGTGACAGCCTAGTCTAAACCCCTTTTCGTCTGGTGTATCCGGCCCCGCGGATCTTGTGGCGCACTTTAGAGGGATTCCTTCAGCTCCTCATAAATAACACTAGAAGACAATGATTGCGTGTTCTACTTTTAGAAAAGGGGTTTCGGAGATGATATTTTAATTCAAAGTCCTCAAAACTCATGACCCTACTTTCAATAGATACACATTCAACACATAGTCCGCTTGTCTCCTCAGACACGCGGCGCTTTTTGATCAGAAAATATATAGCATGACATCATGTGTATAAGTCGCTTGAAATTCCTATCGGTTAAAAAATATATTCTAGGAGAACTATTTATATTAATCTAATCCTTCCGTTGTATATCACACCTATCTAGGTATACCTAATATGTTCTTAGACTCCACTTACGGCATAAGCTTGTATTTAAAATAATGCTAAGTATTCGTGCCTACGAAGTAAAGAGCTAGTGAAGGGAGGTAGACATCACCAGGACAGTAACCTACCGCAGACCAAATCGCGAATAAAATAAACTGCACCGTCTATGATATAATCTCCACATATCAGAAATGGTAAAGCGGGTGGCAGTAAGTAGATGATTACTTACCCTGAGTCGTCATATGATCTGACTATTTTGGAGAGTGGGCCCGATCAATCACTTCTGATTTTCTCAACTTGATCGTTCCTTCTCACGGCTTAAAACGATCATTACAACTTCGTCCAGAGCTTAGCTACTGCTATTCAACCCTCGTATCTCTCCTAAAATGCAAAGTTCAAAGCATGGGTACGTTCTATCTATACGACACCCAAACGTCCAAATCTCGGATCCGGATTCCCTAAATTAATACACGCCTTTCACCAATGATTCCATCCACGCAAGACGAGCTTTATGAACAGATATAGTCATTCTGAAGAGCTCCAAATATGGCATTGATGGGTCTGCCGCCCGAAATATGTCGGGACATCGCATCGTAAGGAAAACGATAACCGTCGCAGGTCTGTCGGGTGCCTTAGAGTGGTGAAGAGTATGCAATTCCCTTCAGGAGTAAAGCGTTGTGCTAATTTCACCAGGGATTTCAGTTAAGCGGTGTTATAATCAATCTTTAAAGATGGATCTGTCCATTTTGACGTCCATCGAGGATGCCACATGATATATCCCTCGTTGCCGATTCGGCTCTGAATCTCATGCGCGAAAAACAAGCAATGGCAATAGTGTATTTTGGCTTCGGCCGCCAAGGTAGCCGTCCAGTGTGAAGGGAAGGCCATGCTCTTTCCTACCTTTCGATCAACCTTGCGCATTTAAGGTTAAATAATACTGCAATCATTTGGAAACGAAGTTACTTATTGATGATATACTAGCTTCTAAGTGGTCGTGGAATTTGGCTCCCGTTCTGATATGGTTGGTCTAGTGGAGCTACCTTAACTTAGTACCTTGACATCACACCACACCACACCACATTACTCACACTCACTACTCACATCATACAACACTATGGCATACAATACTCAAAAAAAGGATTCTCTTTAAATATTCATTTGCCAACCTCCAGGACAGATTCAAAACATTTCCTAGCGCTAATGCAAGAGGTGCAACATGCAAGGCTAATCTAATCAAGATCCCGATCCATCTGCATGTGACCGACTTGACTCGACTTGACTCACCCCGCGCTTACGTAGGACATAAAAGGGTAGGGTTTCCCCGCCATGTCTCTCGAGCCTCTAACCACCCTTTATGGATTATTATTCCTCGCCATCTACACGTATTCACTCGGTATCCATATCCCTCAGAGTCTTATCGAATACCTATATAGCATCTCGCACAGTATGGCCAAACGCCTTGGCATCTCCACAGAGCAAGACCCCACGACACCAGAACATGCATATGAAGCTGAACAAGAACATCATGTCCCACGCTCATCAAGGCTGACATTGATGAACCTTCCGGGTGAATTGTTCCAGGAGATAATTGCGCAAATGGTTTTTGCGGAGAAAATGAGAGCGACGACAAATTTAAGACTCGTCAATAGTATATCCCTCCTAAAATCGGACTCACTTTTCGAAACTCACTAATATCCCATAGAATCGTTCGATAATCTAGTTGTCTTCACTCTGTTCAAACGTGGTCTCATCGACAGGAAGCACATTCTTGAAGGCCGCTGTCGAAAATGCCAAATTCCCGGCTCCTTGCTCACCAGGTTCTTGTTCATCAAGTTGGAGACTGTCTATGGCCGCGAAAGCTATCTCGGTCAGGTGATCGATGAGATACTTGACCGATTCGAACACTTTCAACTGGAATCCGACTCGAAATCCCAAACACTACGGCATGAAGCCAGAATTCTCTTGATCGAATCGGTGGCGGAACGTGTGCCGGCAGGGACGGTACTGCGACTTGATGATCCCGAAGATAAAAAGTGCCTTGAGGGGCAGAGAATAAACGACAAAAATAATTGGAAACCTTTTCAGGACGGATTCCTCGTAGATAAGGGCTCGGTACCTAAAGATCCAACCCCCCTTTTCAACGGCGTCAACTTCGATGTGTTGCAGGGACTAGTATCTCTCGCTGCCTCTCTAGGCGACGTCAGGCTTCTCGAAAGAGCAATTGCCAGTGGGGCGTTCATTGATGCCAGTAGTGAATACTTCACGACGGCTATCCATTCATCATCCCGGTTAGGGATACTGGAAATGGTGAATTGGCTTATGAACAAAAAGGTTAAGGCTTTTTGTAACAACACGTTTCGCAGCACTCCCCTTGATGCAGCTTGCTTTGCTGGACATTCAGAGGTTGTAAAGGTGTTCCTGAAACACGATCCCCGACTACCGATACATCCATGCCCAGTTCCTCAGCTAGATTCTGCTGTTCGACAAGCGCTGAAAGGGGGACACGCAAGTCTGATAGACCTGTTCCTAGAGAAGAGAACTGATCTGCATGAACTACTTGTAGGGCCAGTTGAACCATTCGTTGCTATGGAAGAGGTCTTACTCATAGCCGCGGCGTGCGGAGACGAGGAAACGGTCGTCAGGATGTTAGATTTGGGCGCGGATATCGACGGTGTAGGAACAAGGGAAAACAGGACAGCTTTCACGAGGAACGCCATAGAGAACGCTGCTGCTGCCGGCCGCTTACATGTGGTCAGGCTACTGGTCGAGAGGGGTAGCGATCCCTCCAGCGACCGGTATCACAATGCCTTCGTGCTAGCTGCGCGGGACAGGCGTAACGACGTCGTAAAATTCCTCCTCGACCACGGTGCAGACATCAACCACGTCGCACCGCGGCCGAACCACTGGAGACACCGCGGAAGCGCGCTCATGAGTGCTGCGTCGTGCGGAGATTATAAAATGGTCAAGTTTCTGCTGCGCAGAGGTGCAGATGTCACTGCGAGGGTCCAAGGCAGCGTGGAAAGCCAAGGTTCGTGTGCGTTGACGTCGGCTTGTCGCCGTGGCAATTCTGCCATTGCGCGTTTGCTCATCCATGCTGGGGTGAGTCCTATAAAAAAGGAGTGGACGACCGGGAAAGGGGGGAGGTCGAACTTATATTATGCGGGGAGGTCACGAGTGCCTGGCATCGTGGAGACTTTACGGGAACTGGGCGCGAGAGATATGGATACTGCATTATAATACGGCATATGCTGGGTTTGGATTTCCGACACGAACCAAGGGGATTTCACGGCGCTAAAAGTTACATCTCAGGATAACAGCATTTTTCGATATCATAGGATCAGGCATAACACCTGATCTGAGGTTTTAGTTTGAAAACAAAATTTATTACCCGGACCGTGTCATTATTGAGCACACATTTACAGCTATAAACACTAGACGTTCTCATCAGCTCTATCGACGTGTTCCTCCAGAATCGCCTTCTCCTTTTCCACCACGCTAATACTCTGACCCGTCAGCTGTGCCTCCAGCAGCCGTATCCTCTTCTTCTCCTCATGCGCGGCCGTATCCCCAAACACCGCATCCATATCCTCCAACGTCTTGCCCCTCGTCTCGGGCACGCAGAAATACGTAAAGCCTGCGGCCAGCAGCGAAAACGCCGCAAAGAAGATATACGTGCCCCACGTAATGGACTCCAGCATATCCGGCGTGACGAGCCCGATGATGAAATTGCACATCCACGTCGTCGATGTCGTGATGGACATGGCCTTGGCCCGGATCGCGAGGTTGAACATCTCCGACGGCAGAACCCAGCCGATGGGCGCGAAGGAATAGCTGAAGTTGATGTCGTAGATGTAGATGAAGGCTATGCCGACCCAGCCAGCTGCTTTGTGCGACACGAGCGTCGAGCCGTATTTCCCGATGATGGCGCCCACGATGACGAGCGAGATGGTGTCGCCGAGTGCGCCGGCCATAAGGAGCGGGCGGCGGCCTACTTTGTCGATTAGGAAGAGTGCCGGGAGCGTGCTGAGACTGTTGATTATGCCGTATACGCCTGTTGCGAGGAGTGATGTCGTGTTTCCGCTTAGTCCGAGCTGGGAAAATATAGTTGGCGCGTAATATATCATTGCGTTGCATCCCATGAATTGTTGGAAGAACATGATACAACAGCCAATAGCCAGTCGTCTGAAGCTCGACTTGTTGGTCAGAAGCCCAGCGTACTGTAACATATGGAGTCGAAGTTCCGAAACGCCCGGATATTGCTCTCTGATGATCTGTTGCTCGAACGCAGCTTCGGCTCTGATCTCGACGTATTCTGCAAGCAGAACCGGGTCATCTGGAGGCTGGCGTCGGAGTTTGGCGAGCGTAACGATGGCTTCGTCATCACGATCTTGTTTCACCAGCCAGCGGGGCGATTCGGGGAAGAAAAACATCCCGATACCTAACAGTAGACCCGGGAGAATCTGCAAGGAGAAAGGGAGCCGCCATGAAGCATCGCTCTGTCCTGTGCAACCTCCTGAGCCGACGTCTGTTCGGGGGTCAAATTTTGGGCTTGCAGCTGTTCCGCCAGTGTACGGAATATCTGGAGCGCATCGAGTGCCACCAATATAGTTCGTCCCGTAGTCGATCCAGAAGCTGAACAAGATCCCAAGTGTGATGGCGAGCTGTTGGAGAACCACAATCGCACCTCTGATTTCAGGCAGAGATACTTCGGCCATGTATAGAGGAACGACCATAGTCAGGACACCGATGGCTAGACCGACGATTGCTCTACCAGCGAAGATCATTGGCACATTGACTGCGCCTGCTTGTATGGCTGAACCAATTGTAAATATGACGACTGCTGCCATGATTGACTTCTTCCGTCCGTATCGATCTGCTAGGGGGCCATTCACAAGAGATCCGAACCAGGCAGCTTTAATACGTTAATTCTTGCTATTGCAGTCAAAACGGGAGCGTATATCATACCTAGAAGCAAGGTTGAAACAAACCATCCTTTAAAGCCACTATCCAGATAAATTCTTGGAAAAGCAACCCCGAATGACTGCATTGTCAAAATACCAGAAACCACTCCTTGATCTGTTGATAATCGGTAGTTAGCAATTTATCTTTTGAGGATATTTAGGAGTAAAGAAAAAATGAATGTGCCGAACTGATCAGAATGTGTTAGGAATCCCAGGGAGCTCTAGAAACAGGCGGGCTGAATGAAAGGGATGTTCTGTCCGGTAACCTACCATAACCAAAAAGGAACCCTCCAAGTGACGAGAACTATCATTTGTAGCGTAAGCCTCTACTGTGGTATAGAAAGAGTGAGTAGGAATGCAATCACGACTTACCAACGCTACGCCAAACAGATACGGGTTTGCAACCACAGTTCTATAAGTACTTTTCTTCGGTCTTTGCTCGAGAACTTCCTCAACCGAAGCCGCGTGGAGGTCCATTGGAGAAGCCATCTATGGAAATCCGAGTAAAACAATGAAACTTTCAAACTCGCCGAACACATTTAAGACAGATGTCCCTAAAATCGAGAAGAAAATACTGGTTCTAGGAAACCAACTGGGCTTTATATATCCTCTCACCCCCTTCCCCCACTTTCCCCCAACGAGTTATACCCGAGGATAGAGTAAGGAAAGGCAAGTTCCTCTAGCATGTTCATCTGCATGTTTTGTGGTGGTTACGGACGACTGTGACCCTCTCGCAGCAGTAGAAAGGAAAAGCAGCACCAAATCTACAATGCGCCAGGCGGCGCGTGATATAATAAACAGTGCCGCTTTGTGTCCACCGCGAAGCCCCACCCCACATCCCCCAGGTTCCCCTCATAGTCGCTTGACATACAAACATGGGGTTAGTGCCTTGCAGGTGATTGAAACTGAAGCTACGGTGAACGAGTGAAATCACGAAAAACTAGCGGGGTGACGTAGCGTCGCCGATAGTCGGGATGCCTTATCGGGAAGATATATCAAAACTGCAAGCAATACAGGATCTCTATTTCAATGCTTTATAGATATGCTTTATAAATACTTACGAAAGCATTTGGCGAAAGCTGGTTGTTGTTGACAGAGAAGCCTTGGAAACCTTTCGAGTGGACGTGCACGGATTTCGTCTCGACCGCTCACGTGACACTGCTCCGTTTGTTATCCCTCCTCTTTCCCATTCTAGAAGATAAGCTTTTCCCAGCCTGAATTTGTTCTAGCATCTATAATTCTCCATCTTTGAAAAGCTTATCACTAAAACTGAGATCTTCTTCTTATCAATAAATCAATCTAGCCTTAGACTCGCTTAACCCCGCGTATTACCTTAAAGTAAACTCAGCTCAGCCGACTTCATTTACTTCTACTATATATGGCACTATATTATATATACTAGCATAAAGGTGGATAGCTCTAGACAAATATAAGATGTTCATTTCCAGAAGTATGGTTTTTGGCTCACGTGATGACATAATTGCCGGTGTTCCGAAGCACCAAGACACGCGGCTTAAAACAAGATACTTCACAAACTCAGCCTCAAATAAAGCCCAGTATCATTAGAAACAACATTTATAAAAGCCTGAAAGTTAGAGTGAACGATTCCAACAGATGGAAGATGGAGAAGCTGCGCAATCGCAGCGTCGTCCGCGATATGCCGGCGAAGACGTCTCGTCCACAAGCAGCCAGGAATTAAAGGGATTCTATGCCTACGGCGTCGCAGCCGAGGTATTCGCCGTCTGTGGTGTCGGTAAGTTCTTCTACATCTCAAGGCAAATAGCATCAGCTGAAAGCTCTCCTAGGATCCTTCCTCCCCGTGACACTTGAGCAATTGGCTCGAGAGCGGGGTGTCTTGTGGTCGGATAAGACGACATCATGTATGGCGAAGAAAGCTGCTGAGACCGGGGCGCGTTTACTTTCTAGAGCTGCTGAAGAGGATAATAACCAGTGCGTGGTTAATGTCCTAGGAGCTGAGATCACAACGTCTAGTTTTGCAATGTACACTTTTTCTCTGGCTGTGCTTGTGCAGGCATTAGCTTTAATTTTCTTCAGCTCGGTTGCGGATCATGGTGAGTTAATCACTCACTCACTCACTCACTTTGAAAAATTTACAAAGCTGACAAATTCAGGAAACTACCGCAAGAAACTATTGTTAGGCTTCGGCTTCACAGGTGCCACTTCCTCGATGCTGTTCCTCCTCGTTATTCCCAAACTATTCCTAGTTGGGTCCATTTTGGTCATCATAGGAGTAACCTGCCTAGGCTCCTCCTTTGTCATCCTCAACTCATTTCTACCATTACTTGTGGCAAATATGGCTCCAAATCGAGACTCCTCATCAGTCCTCATGGATGATCTCCCTCCACCTTACGAGGAATCATCTAATCACAGCTTCGGAGCCAAGAAATCAGATTCCTCGGCCTTAAAGCTCGCCACAAAAATATCATCCAAAGGGGTAGGAATCGGCTACATGGCCGCAGTATTCGTTCAAATCCTCAGCATCCTCCTCCTGTTCCTCATGTCCAAAACCTCTGTCTCATCCACACTCCCTCTACGTCTTGTCCTCTTCCTCGCCGGCGCCTGGTGGTTCGCCTTCACAATCCCATCCTCTCTCTGGCTCCGTGACCGTCCCGGCCCACCTGTCAGGACCGGAATCTCAGGAACGTCAAAACTTCGTTCATGTCTAGCATACATCTCTTTTGCATGCAACTCCATCTGGAAAACTATAAAGGTTGCGCTGAAGCTAAAACAAGCCGTCATCTTCCTCATCGCTTGGTTTCTGCTCTCCGATGCAATAGCTACTGTATCGGGAACAGCTATCTTGTTCGCGCGCACGGAGCTGAAAATGGGAACTGTGGCTATTGCACTTCTCTCCATCACCGTCACCTCTTCAGGTATCGCCGGCGCTTTCGTATGGCCAGTGATCTCGCGTCGGTATGCGCTGAAGACGAACCGAACGATCGTGGCTTGCATAGCGCTGATGGAGATTATCCCGCTGTATGGCCTCCTGGGCTTCATTCCTTTCGTTAAATCATGGGGTGTTGGTGGGCTGCAAAAAGCTTGGGAGATCTATCCGCTTGGCTTTATACATGGCTTTGTGATGGGGGGCTTGTCTTCCTATTGCCGCTCTTTCTTTGGGCTGTTGATACCACCCGGCAGTGAGGCAGCTTTCTATGCGCTCTACGCTATCACGGACAAAGGGAGTTCTGCTGTCGGCCCGGCGATTGTAGGGAGGATTGTTGATGCTACGGGGACGATTCGGCCTGCGTTTTTGTTTTTGGCAGTGCTGATTGCTCTCCCTGGACCCTTGATATGGATGGTAGATGCGGAGAAGGGACAGGCTGATGCTGTGCGTATGGCGGGCATTATAAAGAACGGTGCTGGGGAGGAAGAGCTGGATGACCGTGATGAGGGATTGCAAGAGGCGGAGGGTTTGATGAGAGATCATGATTAAATGATTATGACGATATAGATTATATGAGGATGTACATGATACGAAGATGTAGACGATATTCATAAGTAGATGGCATGAATAAGTACCATCTCATATGACATCCTTGACCGACAGGGACTAACCGCCCCGCCAAACCCCCTTTCCGCTAGCGCGGGTCAGCATGCTGCATAAGCGAGAACAACGATCCACCAGATCTCCCAGGCCCCGGCGTTAAGCTGACCTCATCTGCACGTCCCAACAGATGATGAAGACCATAATAGAAGCTCCGATGTCAGCATGTTACATCTTTCCTCCCTACTTTATTTTTTTCCTTCCATCTTTCCTTCCGACCCCACGCAAAACCAAATAGTAACCTGCAGATGGATACCAGAATGAGTCTACAGAAGTTCGTCAACCCAGCAGGGATAGTAGTACGTCCAATGCTAGATCGACCAGAAATACACGCGAGAGAAGAAGATTGGACGGGGATAACAAGTACGGCAATGCGGCGAAAGCTGCAGAATAGATTGAACCAGAGAGCTAGTGAGATTCTATTGCTGCAAAGTGCATACCAGGAAACTAACGATTCGCCAGAACGACGACGAGCACAAGCACGGCCACAAGAATCGGCCGCCACTGGAGAAATGGAAGAAGGATATGATATATCAATGGAAGTAACCCTAATCCAACGAAGCGGCCGCGGCTCGAATATCTGCATGGAGCCACGGAAGCGCAAATGGGTAATCAGCGCCAGTGATTTCGCGTCGTTCCTGCATCCAAAGACAACCCTATCTCTGGATCACAAGCTCCTTACACTCATGCATTTCAATCTCGTCCGTGCGCTGACACGGATAACGTTGCTGCTCGGCGTGGATCCCGATGACATGCATCTGGACATCGAATCGCCGTTCCACTCCACTGCATCAAGCTTGTCGATATCCGAACTACCGCCAAGTCTCAGACCTACGGAGATGCAGCTTACGGTGCCGCATCACCCGGAAATAGACATCTTTCCGTTCCCCAGGATTAGGGATAATATGATCGCAGCTATCGATGTCTTGGACGATATGGAGCTTTGTCAGGACATAGCGTTTGGCGTGGATGACCGATCTGGCGAACGTCGGGGTGTGGACCAGGGAGACTGCGCGGAAATTGATCATAGTAGAAGAACGGGACTCATCGTTTGGGGTGATCCATGGCTCCAGTCGAGTTGGGAAGTAGATCAGGAGTTTGCGAAGAAGTATAAGGGTCTCTTTGAGGGGTGTGAAGAGTTGATTCGCAGCACCAACTTTTGGCGAGAGAAAAGGGGTGAATCACCGTTGGATATGAGGCAATGAATTTACGTTTCTTGCTTGATATTTTGATTCCCATATGTACTGCAATCCGTTGAAGCTGTGAGCGTTCCCGGAACATACGCAATTCCCCATGTCACATAATGCACTCGCTCATGCTCACCAGCCACTGCACAACCCAAATGCTTTTAGGGTAATGTACGCATGACCTCTTCGATAACAGTAAGCGGTATTCGACGCCGACCTCAACATCCATGAGCTGCAGGTGTGGACGAGAACAAGATGATCAAGAAGCCTCGACCGCGGGCTCAACCTCTTCTAATTCTTCTTCTGATTCTTCGGTAGAATTTACAGCTTCACCTAACTCCTTCAGTTCCTTAAATAGAGCAGGCATCACATTTTCAAACTTTGCAATTTTAAACCTCAGCTCGC
This sequence comes from Lachnellula hyalina, assembly GCF_007821495.1. NCBI lineage: Eukaryota > Fungi > Ascomycota > Leotiomycetes > Helotiales > Lachnaceae > Lachnellula > Lachnellula hyalina. The sequence continues at coordinate 67,044 of NW_022157193.1, forward strand.
CATTTGCCTTCTCTAGGGAGCGAATACGTTCTGATTTCTGCTTATCTGCAGTACGCATCCGTTCCAACAATTTCCTTTCAAAGCACTCTAGCCGTTCCTCGCTGGACTGCTCGATAGCCTTCATGCGGGATTCTGTTTGCTCGAAATGGATAATCATTTGATCACCAAAGTTTCGCTGCAGAATCTCCTCGTTTTCTCGATGACATTTGTGTTCTTCGCCGTGAACTTGGACTTGGGCTTCAAGATCGGTGATTGTGCTTTCTTGCGTTTGTGTGAGAGTCTGCATGTTATCGAGCTTTTCGGAAATCTGATCTAGGTGGTGGGTATTCTGTTCCGTCATTTGGTTCATTTGCTTCTTGTTCTGCTCGAGAATATCATCTATTTGCTTCGTTTTATCCTGCTCTGACGCGGCGATTATGCGGCGGACTTCCTCAAGCTCTTCCTTTTGCCTTCTTTCTGCTCTGGCTATCCGTTTGGTGAGCTCTTTGAGCTGGTCCTGATTGTGTTCTTCGATGTCTTTGAGTTTGCATCCTAAGCTGATCACACGATTCGATTGCTTCTCCTCGAACGTTTCAAACCGCTCTTCCGCAATGCGGTTCTTATACTGCTGAGCTTCCTCTGATTCCGAAAGACGGTTCTTTAATTGAGTGACGTAGCTCTTCTGTTCTTCTCTCAATGACGCGTTGGCGTCAAATACAGCTTGATACTTTCCATCCACTTTCCTGGTAAGTTGAAGCATCTGAGAAAGCTGATCGGTGTGACTAGTCTGATTCGTCTCTAAATTAGCTAATCTGGTCCGCGTAGAGATCATCCAGATATTGCTGGAAGTGGCTTCCCGCTCCAATTCCGCGAAATATTGTTTGCTAGCATGTACTAAATTAGAAAATCCCCTTTGCGCAAAGACCATGGTCGGGTCACTTGGCATTTCGAAGTCGATTGTTTTTGACGTCGGTATGAAGGTATCCGCTTGACGCTGCTTTTCTAGTCGCGCGTCGGCAGTCAATCTATGTGACCTAGACTTTAGGTGGATCTCAAAATTGCTGACTGATTGATTCTGAGCGACCTTGTATCTCTTGTCACAATCCAGGCAATGGATCCCCTTGATATCCGCATCGAACCAATCACCGGGGTACTTTGAACGAAGCCCATCGAGCCCGGCAAGAACCCATGCCGGTGCTGAATTCTGTCATAATTAGATAATGGTAAGCTCAAGAATATTGGCGGGGCCTACTAATTTCTCCTGCTTCAGATTTAGACTTGGTGAATTATCCAAAGCCCGCATCCTATTCGGGTCTAATGGTTTCAAGGGACTTCTCTGGTAATCAGTAGGGGCAGAGCGCCTGCGGCTTTCGAGTATAGGTGTACATAATCGCTTTGCAAGTCTGCGAGGTGTAGAGTTTGGGTATTTATGCGGGCTTATGGGTTCATTGCCAGTCGAAGCATCACTCGCAGCTATGTCTAGTCTTTTTCGTTTCCGGCTCGGGGTATCTACTAAGTGCCACTCAGGACTCGGTGGGATAGGGGCAGCCCCTCGTGTCATCTAAATATGTCAGTTGGCATTCTTATGTGGTTTAGGCGGGACTTATACCTCAGCGTATGCTTTTGTGTGTCCTGAATTAACGAGTCAGTAATTGGACGAATTAAGTTCTATTGCAGACTCACTTCTTATAGCGTCCCTTGGATTGTCTTCAGGATCCTCATTCTCAGCGTATTCTTCGTCGTTATCCACATGTGTCCCATTTTCCGCATCCTCCACATTTTCGAGGCCGTCCACATACACAGCAATCCTGTGTTTCTTTGCTTGTGGCCCAATCTCGTCTTGCACCTCAATCGCATCGAGAGTCATGTCCGGATCATACTCATCTACTCGCGACTCTTCACCACCCACTTCCCGCTCAATTGGCGCATGTCCAAGCTCTAGAGCCCTCAATTGTTCTTCCTTGTCCAATCCACCAACACTCTCCATTGTCCTCAATTGATCTCCTGCCCTCCCAATTTTTTCCGCACTCTCTAGCGTCCTCAATTGATCCCCCGCACTTCCGCCACCATTCCCCTCCGCATTCCCACCTCTCTCCATCCCACCAACCCTACCCTTATCCCACCCAGGAAATAGTTTAAAAACCATCTGTTTCGGACTCTGCAGCTGCACCGAGCTCAGAATCCGATCATCAACCATGCGCCTAATGGCCTCCACGATGCCGGCTTTCTCCGTCTCGCCGCCGCGCGGATAGAAATGATTGAGGCAGAGTTGGACGAGCTTTCTGCTGGGGAGAGACGACGAAGAGCTTTGTGAGATATGCTGGGTTATATATTTGGTGAGTTTGAGGTATTGGGTGTAGGGTATTGTTGGTGAGGGGGGAGGCATCGCATAGTCGGTTGTACAGAGAAAAGCGCGTCGCGTCGAATGTAAACAAAGAAGTCTGTGCGTGTACACGTGACTGTATATTTGAGGGGTTATAGCGTAAGAATAGATGAAGCGTTTTGGCCAGTCGAATGGAGCCTTTAGGTAAGATATACGTATAATAAACCGTACAATATATTGTCGCGCTGCTAATAGTACAAGTCTTCCGGCCTTAAAGCCAAAACCCAACTCCAAGTAAATATAAACCAGTGTCAAGACGTCTGAAGTTCCTGATACGAAACATCAACAGTGCCCATGTGGTGTCGCAACCCGTTGCATAAGAAAGCCATACATAAGCCAGTATTACTTCCCAAAGATCACATGTGGCGAGCACGCTTCCGCGGACTCATTTGCGTACCAATTTGAGGAACTCCAAGCTCTTTCGGGGTATTTCCCTTGTCCCCACGTCTGATCGAATCCGTAACAAGCGCCAACTGCGCTTTATTATCCTGTGCCATCCTCGCAAACCTCGCCTCAGTGTTCGCCTCAAACGCCTTCTGTTCATCCCTTTGCGTCCGCAATTTCAAACGCAAACGATCTATCGTGGCCTTCTGGTTCTTGTTCTCCTTTTCCAGATCTTTCATCCAATCCGTTGTATCAGTGCGCATACGTTCAAGGGCAGTATTTTGTGTTGCAGAAGTATCCAAGATATCGCCTAGCATCTGCATAGTTTGTTGGACTTGGACATTTTGCTCAGTTATTGATTTGGCTTGATCGTTGAGCGTCGAGGAGTGCTGTCCCACTTTTTGAATCCAGTCGTCTATGACAAGTTTATATTCTTCTGTGAAAACTTCTTTGGGCACAGGTCCGGCGGTTGATGTATTGGCCTGGATTTGCCCCGGGGTTTGGGAGGCGGCATCTTCAAGACCAAAGTAGGGTTCCTTCGAGCTGCTGCCAGCTGGTACAGATCTAGATGTTGCGGGGGTAGAATCGTGGGTTAGGAACGAACTCCCCGAACTAAAAAGAATTGACGAGGGCGCACTGGGTCTCGAGATGGGAAATGGTTCGGGATAGCCAGAAGCTGGCGGTGCGCCCCAGTTCACAAGCTTGTAGTAAAGATCGTACGTTGTTCTCCCTCTCCTTAGTTTCTCCATTCTTCTCTTCACAGCAGATGTGACAGTCGCAATTTGGCCCTTTAGGTTGGATCTTCCATAGACTTGAGCGATATGTCCAGAGTACTGTAGATGCTTAGAAAGGTCGGTAAGGTTGTGATCACGAAGATCAAGTGGACACGGTAGCCCAGTGCAATCGTCGCATTTCCAGGTCATTATTAATTCGCCTAGTATGTTCGACTTCGACTCGGCAGTCACATGAATGGAATCATCTGGATAGAGCGTTTGAAAGTCCAGTAACTTTTCAAAGATGAATGCAGGTATTTCAGATTGGCGAGCTCCGCCAACCATAATCTGGCCTTTACCATTGTTGTCTCTGTCTTTTGGCAAGGAGAACTCAGATACTAAGTCGACTTCGGGTGCTGTGATAGGACTGGCGCGTAGATCGGCATCTGAAAACGAACGCCGTCCACTCCTCTCTGGCTGATTCCATGGCTCATCCGGCCAGGTAGTATTAACCATGGATTCGATAAGCTTTATGTGTTCCTCTGGCATCCGATCTATCATTAGACCCTGTGACCAGGTGGCACGAGGGCATGCCGATTCGACCTGATATGGTACAAAATTGCTGGCCCTTTTGGCAAGCAAACGCTCCTTACCGACTTTGGGGGTCTTTTAAGGCCCGGTATAGCTGGATTTTGGTATGAGAGTAGATGCGAGTGCAATTGAGGGTGAGTTGCGCTGCTCGAGGTCTGGAGGACTGCTGGCGGAATAGTTTGATGCCGCCCTCTGTGTGGAACTAAAGATAGGCACAGGACTCGAGGGGTCGGATCCGCTGGAGCTATCACTAGCATTGCTGTTCGCCCTAGGGCGTTTGCTGCCTCGAACTGGAGTTTCAAATATCGCATGACTTGATATCAACTCAGTCTAGATGGGTATCAGCTAACGTTTCTTTCAAGTTCAAAGAAATCGAAATACCTTTATTTTGACATTTGATATCCCTGTGGAATAGAAGGTCAGTAATAGTACATGTGACCTTTTTATGCAGATGTACCTTGAGAAACAACCTCACGGTTCAAAAATCCCTCGATGCTTGTCATTCCATCAGCAACTGCTTGATCAAACCCCAAACCAAACCAGAAACATCGAATCCAAGCAGCACCAGTGAGTCTCCCGAAACCTTTCGCCGAGTCGAAGTCGGGATGGAAGAGGTACCTGGTCCGAGAAGCATCGCGAGACTTCGGGGCAGGGACAATGAGCTTATCCTTTTTGAAGGTGAGCTATCGTAACGCTTGCGGTTCATTTTTCAGACACTTACGAAGATCATCCGGTCAATCAAACGCTCCAAAAGGACCATTCTACGAAGATCATACTCGGATTCTGGCGGCGCGCCATGGAAAGGTAAATCGGAAAACCAAAGGGCGTCTCTGGGGGTTTGTCCGCTAGATACACCCGGGCACCTTTGATGATACCCTGGACGAATGCAGAGTATTCAGTGCAGAACGTTGAAGCCATTGGTGCTGCCTTTGGTGCCATTGACGCCATGCTGGGTGATCTAGTCACGAAAAAGCTGGGGTTGACGCGATGGATTTGTCCAAGACGCGCCTGCCTGCTGACTAAGTAAGTTGTGTGGAGTCGCCCCATAAAAGGCGCCGCGCCCCTCTTTTACCGAACCCCTTTTCGCTTCACATGTTTACTTACCGGTTCCGGTATTCAATCTTGAAGAGTTTCGAAGAGAAAAAGTTATCGAACAACTAGCTTTACGACAGTCTAACACTGGTAGACCCTACGAACGCAAAGAGGTTTCTTGTTTTTGTTCTTTTCAATCGCTCTCTTCAAGTCTGCCCTCAAATTCGACGTCCACTACATACCCTTACCCCCTCATTTTCAACTTCAAGATGGTATGCAGTCGCAAAAAATCAAACGGAGCCAAGGAGATCTTGGTCTTTTCAGGAGGATTCAACCATATTGTGTGGGTTGCTGAACCGCGAAATACGCTTGAGGAGGCACAGGTTGCGGCCGAACTCGACCAACTACGCCAGAGGGGTGTTGAGAAGAACAAGATCAAGCAGAGGAAAGTGCTCGTTCAGCGCAAAGCAAGACTTTCTATGGACGATTTCTCTGCTATCGAGCTAAGGGTGCGCGACGGGTCTCCGGATACAGAGTCCAGGTCAGATGTCGACATGAAAAACGACTCCGAGTTATCACAACCCGAATCACTTTCCACCACCCACTCAGAATCTGGATCACATTCACCAACTACATTGTTATCGTAAACGTTGACACCTCACCCTCTCCAAGACCGCCAAGAGACAGTATCAGCACCAGATTACAAGCGAGGGATGCACAAATCACTATGCTAAAGCGGGCGCTTCAACACTCAGAGGAAGAGATGGCTACCTTGAAGCAAGCACATGACAAGAACAAGATACTCTCGGGGCTGGTCGATGTTCTGATGGATCAGAAGGCAATAATGCATGGGAAGATCAAGTCGTTGGAGTGGAAGGTCGCCAGGGGAAGGGGAGATGTTAATCGTGACATGGGAGTAGAGAGTCTCGCTGATAGGGAGAAGTACTTGATACGGAGACTGGGTATTCCAGTTATGGGCGATGAGAGGGGTATCATCGAATTTAGGAGAGCCTAGATTGCCCAGGTGTGGACAAAGAAGGATTAGGAACCATAATGACACTGTAAGAGTTGACCACAATGTTTGTGGACGCCTTCATAGTATAAATTTGAATTGATGCAGGTCAATCTTGGGTTCTCATATCCCGTGAGACGTTTTGGAGTTGCAAAGATGTATCTGAGGGGTGAAGATGAGCTAGAATGGCCGGCCAGGGTGTCTATGAATTCTAACTTCAAGGCATATGACCGTGAAAGATCGATTTGCTGACAAGCATGCTTAATTCACTTGAAAAGTGGAGGTGAAGTTTGGCCCACCTGCAACTTAGAGGGGCGAGCGCTAGCCTACCATCTTCATATAAACAACCTTCGCCGTGATGTGAATGCTCACAAAACAACTCTCAACTTTGAACGATATTCCGACAATCGTGAGAGAATTACAACTTCAACGTAAGTTCCCTGAGATCGGGGCTGACCATGGCAGATCGATCGCTAATATTGCCGTCTAGTCACTGCATCGCCTTCGGATCATAAGGTCACATTAACCCTCATCACATTCAGGCCAAGGACAAATACGATCCAAGGCCTCAAAATGCCGTGCAGACGGAAACGATTCGAAGGTGCAGAGCAGATATGGGTACCATCGGTGCCGATGGGAAAGCTTTCTATGTGGGTGAAACATCCTCGTGACCATGAGGAAGAAGCAGAGCTGGCTCTTCAGATCGAAAAGGCATGGGAAGTACGCATGCACGAGAAGCGAGTTCGTCGTGAGAAGCAACTTAACAAACCTGCTGCTGCTGAGAAGCGCAGCAATAAAGCTGCCGCTCCCATAAAGCGTACCTATAAAGCTGCTGCTCCTGATTTGTACTTCCAGTGCCCGAAGCCAATATCAAAGGAAAGGCTAGAGAGGATGGGACAGCGGAGGCTCCTTAGCTTGAAACAAGGATTGAGGAGATCAGAGAGGGTGGAGAATAATAGGCTCAAGGCTTTAAATGACATCCAAAAGGCGAGAGAGCCGGAACCGGAGCCAGAGGCAAGAACCCTGAAGCCGTCGCGAAAGGTAAGACCCTTCGCTCCAGTAGGACTCACAAGGAATGAGGATTAACATGACCCAGCTCGTAACCAGATCCCCACCAGACAAACAACCTCCGACCTCTCACTCCATCACACCAATCCAGCCGAAAGTGGAGCCATCTTCACCTATGTTAAGACCACAAGACCATCCACAGTTCGAACCAGCTCCGCAAACTTTGAGACTAAATGTATCAATCCAAGCCCGGGATGCTGAGATCGAGGCATTGAAATCCAAGGCACGAGAAGATGACTTGGAGAAGAAGGCGCTGCGTGAGCTTACGGATGTCCTGATAGAACAGCAGCTGACGTTGAAGGAGCAAAACGGTGATTTGAAGAAGAAAATTTTGACTAAAGATTTAGAAACAAAGCAGCATGAGTTGATGGTGGAATTGGGTTTGCAGAAGTCTGAAGATGAGTGATGCCGGCGGAGATGAGCAAGCACTCTTGAATCGGGATTATCTGGTCATGGACTACGGACTGATGTGGAATTAATTGATGCATGGTAGAAGGAGTTAAACAGTACTTCGGGTCGATTGTTCTTGAAAGATCGATAGAGTATTGAAAAGGGGGTTTGTTTATTAAAGCCGTTGACCAATCAACAAAATCTACCCCTTACTCGTATTTTTGATCACATGTTTTCGCGAATTTCTCGATCGTCATTTCCAGAGCTGTCCCACTTTATTTCAGAACCTCGAACAACTGGAATTTGCCAGAAACAACACTTCAATTGACTCCCTGCCAGCAAGCAAGACACACACGCGCTCACCCTTTTCTTCTTCTCCAATACTTTTCCAGGCTTTCAGACATCCTCAGAACCGTCGTTATCCCTTTCCTCCTCTTCCACCTCCCCTCTTGTTGGACCACGCACGGCTACACAACATGACCAAGTGCAGCGGTAGCAAGTTTCCCGGGGCGGAGCTCGTCCACATAGGCGGTCGCACCATTTGGGTCTCTTATCCTCGTGATAGGGCTGCAGAGCAGCGCCTCGTGGACCAGCTGCAGAGGGATGCGCGAGACAGACCCCACAGGAAGAGCACGCAGGAAAAGAAGAGGGAGGTGCGCCGCGCTGTACAGAGCGATCAGGCGCCCAGTGGCCATCATGGTCTACGAGGTACAAGGCCAGCCTCTCCCCACCGTGTCCCACAAGAAATGATTCCTGCTTCTCCATTACGTGCGAGACCGTTCGCGACGGATCAAAGGGTCCTCATCGCACCGACTGGGCCACGGCAGTTCATATCAGCGAACCAGATGAGTGGGTTGGCGCCTGCTGGACCAAGAGTACGGGATCCTCGTGTCAAGTCAGAGCCATCTTCACAGGCCATGCCACTATCCGCAGTCCCTTCGAACCCAGGCCACCCATCTCAAGCCGCGGGACCTAGCGAGCACTCTCGGCCTTCGTCTCAGCCGGTCAATATGTCTATCATTGACCAGCTAGAAGTTCTTCTTCACCCAGCCGCCCAACCTAAACTGTCTCAAGCCCTCCCAGCAGAAGATGGGTCTGAGAGCACCTCAGCGCCCACCGAACAGCCTTGCGCTAACCCATTCCCCCCTTATCCAACCCCCTATGGAAACAATGAGCAGACACTCAAGGAGGTCCAACAAAATCTCCTCCCATCAGCCTCTCCCAATCAACACTCCGATGCTACGGAACCCGGTGAGATCAAAGAGAAGCCCCACCGACCGATTCCCCGCTCTCACCCCCAACCCATCTTCTCGACCCCACCAGCCAGCCGCTCAAATTCCTCTCATGGCGAAGAAAACACTATTCCTGAACTAAACCGTCAAGCAGTCTTCTGGCGCGACAGATGGGAGAAGCAGAGCAAGGAGATCAAGCATTTAAGGGAGTTGCGGATATTAAAGGATAGAGAATTGGCAGCGCTGAGCGAAATGTTGACTACGACCCAGGAGAAGAATAGTGTCTTGGAAAAGAGGAATATGGCCGCGTTGAACGCGCTTGGGTTCCAGATGTGAATTTACCAGGGGTGGGGGCTAAGTCAAAGAATTCTGGAGATATGAGAGTCTGTTTGAGTAAGGAGTTCTGGACATATGAGGATTTGATCGGCAGATACTTTCTGGCGTTTTAAGCGCTCTAGGGAGGATTGGCCTGGCGTCTGAAACGTGATTTGGCTGGATGCGACGATACCCATTATTACTTAAGTAGAGAAAGTTGACTTGAAATTAAAAATTTAGATGTTTACTTAAGACACATGCTTCAAGGACCGTAATTATAAACTCTGTGATGATGCTGAGCTTCCTCACTTCATACCGACCTAGATAACAAGCAACTCCCTCAGCAGCAGTAGTACTCAACCTCCAAACCCCCCTCCCTCTTATACACACTGTAAATCTCTCTGTGACCCGTCCCAAATTCTCCGCTTCCAACCTCTCAACCCCTCATCCCCATCCCCATTCACTCCCTTCCCTTCCCTTCCCTTCTATACCAACTCCCTAATTCCCGCATCCTCACTTACTCACTCACTTGCATTGATCACTTCTCTCATCTCTCATACCTACATACCTACTTATCCCATCTATCCATCAATCCCCCCTTCCCCTCTCCCTCTAATTCCACAGCCGTCCCTCACCCTCCCTCCATACAAGCAAATCATCTCATCTCATCTCATCTCATCTCATATCAAGTACCATTCATGCCACACAACCCATGAATGTCAATACAGACAGAGAGCACAGATAGATAGATAGATAGATAGATAGATAGATAGATGGATAGATAGAAACCCCGTTTAAACACGCGACGGTGCTTGTAAAGTTGCATTTGGAGCCTGGCATGTGAGGAGGAAGGAAGGAAGGAAGGAGAGGAGAGTTGCTCCCAGCTAGCTGGCGGGATGAATCATTTCGTTCTGATTTTTGGAGTGAGGGAGGGAGGGATGAGTTACTCTTTTGATGTATGTGTGATATAATATAATATGATGGCGTGAATGTCGAGTATCGCAAGATGGACAAGTCCTTGGATTAAATGTATATATATGATGAGTCCATCACTCACGTCGCACATAAAAGTATAGTATGAACTGCTTCACAACTACATTTTTCAACTACTACCAACTAGCTATAAGCTGATACAATGTAGATAAGAGGAAGTGAAATATCCCACAGAGTGGTAAAATTCCAACAACCACCTAACTACACCCCCCTCCCCCTTCTTCCTTGCTATATTTTTCACCACAATTCAATCCAATCCAATCCCGCCGTAAAATAAATCCACGCGCCACTAACCAGAGGAAGCAGAATAAGGTATCTCTTCATCATAAACATAACCTTCATAAAAAAAGGATCCGGCTCAAGCGAACCTGAACCCCGTCCCCTGATAAACAATAAAGTATAAGAATATGGTTATAATAGAATGTGTAAGTGTTTTTCCCCGCCATAGAATCCACACTCCGTATGTATATATATAGAGGCAAACAAAGAAGTCAAATAAAAAAAATTCATAAAAAGGGTATGGGTATAATCTCAAAACAATATCGTGGAATCTTTATATCTCCAGCTGCTGATATGGATCCAGCCAGCAGGAATGAAACGACATTTGCATAGATGAGAAGAATGTTGAATGTTTGTTGCACTACTCCGAAACCAGGTACTGTACAATTGGCTCAGAGGTCTCCAGACCAGGTAGGCGATAATATAAATTACGTATATCCAGACGTATTAGACAGTGTGAGTAATGATAAATAGTGAGAAGGTGAATAGCGATTGATCCGGACGGTGCTGTGCCGTGGGGGTTGCATATAGAAATTAGGAAACATGTGTCGGTATTTCCATTTTATAGGAAATAAGTAGAGGCGATGGCAAGCAGGGCGCCGAAGATAAGGGTGCTGCCTGAAACAAACGTCGCTCCAGCTGCGTTATGCTTGGAAGTTGGGCTTGCCATGGTGCTCAATGCAGTATTGTTCACAGCTGAGCTGCCTGACGAACCAGTGGCTATTGGTGTGACGAGTGCAGTTGCAGTACCGTTTTGATACAGAACATGAGGGGAGTTACTGGCGGTTGCGGAAGAGTATGTGGAGGTCAAGGAGGTGGTAGTAATATTGATGCTGGCCGAAGATGTTGTCAAGATTGAAGATGAGCTGGAGCTGAAAATGATGCTGCTGGAAGTGGTGCTCAAAATGGAACTCGAAGTGGTACTGGAGATGGTACTGGAAGTGGTGCTGGGGGCCGATGATGTCGACAATGATGTCGACGTCGACGTTGGGCTAGGCTTGGAAGAGCTGGGGCTGGAGCTTGGGCTGGTGCTAGATATCTTTGAGGTCGATGTTGACGATGGGGTAGGAGTTGGAGTAGACGAGGGCGATGATGAAGAGCTTGGAGGACTGGAGCTCGAAACCGCGTTGGAGGCTTTGGAGGCTTTGGAGGGTGACGAGCTCGACGATTTAGATGACCCACTGCCGGACCCTGATCCGCCAACTTCAAAGACTTCAATGACGGCCTTTCCACCCTTGGGCACAGTAGCGACACAGAAGCTGGTACCTCCTGCTCCAGTGCTGGAATCGGAGCTGGTGACAGTTCCAGGCTTATTCACAGATGGGTCAATAGAGCAGGGCAAGCCATTGCAACCTCCACCAGGGCAAGTGATATTGAGACCAAAGGTGGGAGTAGTTCCAGCAAGTTCGGATGCGATGAAGATTGGATTCCAGTCAAGCTTAACAAAAGTGTTGCCAGAGCTGTCAGTGTTGGCTCCCGAGACATATGGAGACCAGTTCCCATGTGGGTTTGAATCGCTACCCCAAATGCACGCATCAGAAGTGCCAATTCCGGGAGGGTTGACATAATAGCTAGGAGACGTTAATCAATATTCAAATATGTCAACAGATTACTTACTGAGCAGCAGTTTCACACCAGTAGGTGGTATCTGGTACAGCCAATACAGCATGGTCTTCAACGTAGGTAGGAATCAACATGGCTTCGTTCCCAGGTAGGACAGTCTGACAGAAAGAAACGCCAGAGCCACAGCTGTTCTGGACTGAAACAGTGCCGGTTCCATCAACACACCAATCGTTATTGGTGAAGGGTTTCTGGATTTGACCATTGTTGTCGCAGTATGCGCCACCGTTCTGCAAAGGATTAGTTAAAATCCTCTATAAAATTAAGTCTGTAACTAACCATGGATAGTGGGTAAGTATATGAGGTCGCTGATTTGTCCCATTGTGCCATTACTTTCCCTGGTGGACAAGCATAAGGACAGTAATTCCCAGGAGTGCAGGATTGATCGGGACTCATTGCCCACCCGCCATTACTTGCGCCAGGCACGGAGACCAAACCAGCATCTGTAGGAAACTGGCAAGTTCCACGCTTCTCCAATCCATCCTCAATGCTTTCAACATTTGGCGACGCATGTCTCTTATGTTGGTGGTTGTGTCGCGAACTCAAGCCGCCCAAATGCGACAGGCCGTGACCATGCTTCGCATCGCAAGGGACGGACAGAAGCAAAACCGCGGCGCCCATGGCCGTCTGAATATCCAAAAGCTTCATCTTGTGTATAGTAATAGGTGTGGTATCTGTTAAGTGGCCAGATGTTGCCGTGTTGGGATTATATGGGGTGTCGCGTGTGCGTAGTCTGATGTCTATCAATAGATGGCGCGCGCCGGAGTTTGGTACGTGGAGTATCGTATCGAATTGAAAATTATCAAAGTTATTTATCAAAGGCACATAATCGAAAGAGTGACTTGTGGTGAGAGTATTATTGGGAATGAATGTGATGGGCAAACAGCCAGAACGAGCGTGGAAAGGCAACGGAAGGGACAGTGAAGTATGAGTAGGAGGCGCGAGAGAGTTTACTTTGGGAGGAGAAGAAGATTTAGAGGCTGGAAGAGGGAGGGGAGGGGTCCATGCCGGCCTCTGGTCTGGGGAAATTGGATAATTTCAAGCCTGGTTCTGCGCCAATCACGGCAAGCCCACAGAGGCGCCCAATCATCCTCGAGGAGCCAGTCGACCCACCTTACTGCATACAGCCTTGGTTCATGCTTGGCTGCGGCTCGGAGGAGAAGTAGAGCTGGATTAGGACTAGACAGCGACTAGATTGGGATTAAATCAAGGTTATAATTAAGCGTAGTTTATCCTGTACCTGACGCTTGTCTTGTTTAGGAAGAGGAGGATGGGGGGATGTTAGATTAAATCACCGGTGAAAGCCAACCAAGCCCATGGAATTTGTGATTCCTTTGGCGCATCGTGATTTCTCATGATCCAGTACCAGACCAGTCCAGTGATGAGATGGGAAAGGGAAGCGGTGGCGACAATTACCGTCGAGTGGACGCGACTTTTAGAAATAGGAGTCGAGTAGGCGCTCTGCAATCCCTTCTTTTATTCTTGTAAACAATAGAATCTAGTTCGACTTGTGGCACAGTGGCTTGCTTTCCCCATACTGTACTGATAGGAACCCCAACAACCCCTATCGATAGAGTGATTGTGATAAGAAAGCGGTACAGGAATGAAATAAGCATTGCAGGGAAGAAAAGAACGCTTCTTTCTGTAAAAACATATCTGGAGAGAAAGCCACAAACCTAATTTACAACATTTACCGTGTATATTCCATCCAATGCAAGGCAACCGCTGTGTGTTAAGTCTTGTATATATATATGCTGTGATTGGTGTGTCAAAATATTTACCTCTGTGAAATATGTGTTCACGTGCTGCCGTGTTGATTCGCCAACCCAATTAATTGCGTCAGAGAAGCTATTCATCGTCCGCCCCTCACTTCAATTTCCTATCGAACCAAATGTCTGCACCACAGATTCCAAACCTCCTAGCCTCACGAGGAGGCCCACGGTCACGGGGTGGTCGAGGCCGAGGTCGAGGAGGCGGCTCTACTCATACTACCCAAAACCGCAAAGATCTCGATATCCAGTCCACAGATACAGATGCTGCAGTGTCACGTCTCAGCGCCGTTTCCCTGGGATATATCAATGACCCCTATGCGGCCTACTTTGTAAATGGTGCCGGGACACGGCGATTGCCCATCATCAACCGAGGTACCATGTTCTACAGCCAGACTCTCAACATGCTTCACTAACATCTGCGCAGGAACATATACCAGAACCACGGCTCTCGACATTCTCATCAATGCCTTCCTTTCCGAATCGAATGATACCCCGCCGCAGAAAAGGCAAATAATATCTCTAGGCGCAGGCACCGATACACGATATTTCCGCCTACGCGCCCAAAACAAGCATCGCAACCTAATATACCACGAATTCGACTTCCCCACCGTCTGCACTACTAAATCGCGCATCGTCTCGAGCAATGAAGCATTATCAAAGGGAGACGGGAATGCGACTATGTTCGTAGAGCCGACGAAGCCTACTGAACCAGACTCCGATCCAGAACCCGAATGGGGCTTTCGAGCCAGGGATGGAGAATCCGAAACAATATATTGTTGCCACCCCCTCGATCTCCGGCGGCTCCCTTACTCGCCGTCAATGAAAGAATTGAATTCCTTCCATGGCATTCAAAGCGATATTCCAACACTCCTCATATCTGAATGCTGTTTATGCTATCTGGAGGTCGATAATGCGCGAGATGTTGTCAAGTGGTTCGCAAATCGGATACCTTCTCTAGGTATTATATTGTACGAGCCGATTGGAGTTGATAGCCCGTTTGGGCAGATGATGGTTGCGAATCTTGCGGCTAGGAATATTACTATGCCTACGGTGAAGGTTTATAAAAATCTACGGGATCAGAAAGATAGGTTGTCTGAGATGGGCTTTACAGATTCAGATGGGGGTCAAGGAGGAGAAACTATAGAACGGATTTGGGACCAGTGGGTATCATCTGAGGAGAAAGAGAGAGTTGATAGCCTGGAGGGGTTGGATGAAGTTGAAGAGTGGCAAATGCTGGCTCGACATTACGCGGTCGTCTGGGGTTGGAGGGGGAGCTCAGGTTGGGAAAGTTGGAAAGAACTTCTCTAGTAGGGTGAGTGACCAAAATCGATGTCAATCAGGATCTCACCTTCCCCCTGAATGGGGAAAAAAGAGGCAAGCATGCCATGGGTAGCCTGACGAAGTCACGCTCAAGTCGAGATCGTCAATACAATCCCATTGTGCTGGCTTTTCCATTCCAACGAATCAAAATTCGAGAAATGCTTCTATACTTCAATAGGCATTGTTCCAGGTGGTGCACGCATTCCTTTCGATTAGGCATACTACATTCCCCAAGTCGCCTTATCAACCTGAAGTTCATGTAGATTTTGTTTATCTTGAGCCCCGCACTTCACTTTATTCACTCATTATGGTATTATCTCTACAATCATAATGACTTTGATGATTCCAAGTTCTTCAAAATTCTGGCATGATGTCCTAATATTGTTGATATTTGGCTCCAGCGCAGGGGCAGCTAGCACATACAACTTGGATACCAACTTGGCAGGGTCATCGTTCTTTGACAATTTCAATTTCTTCACAGTAAGCACATTAGGAAACCTCGTCACTTCTACTATCTGCATCTCCTATCCCTCCGACAAAAAGTTAACCATAACTCAAGGGACCTGATCCAACAAACGGATTCGTCAAGTAAGTTCGACTTCATGGACTATCCCCCAGAAACTAACAAGATCTAGCTATGTTAGTGCCGTGGAAGCTGCTAACTTGGGCCTCGCGGGCCCCGGCCCAAACGGTGCCATGTACATAGGCGTTGACTACTCAACAACTCTCAGCACTTCAGCGCCTGGACGAAATAGTGTGAGGATCAGCTCAAAACAGTCATGGACACATGGATTATTCATTGCGGACATTGCGCACATGCCCGGAGGAATTTGTGGCACTTGGCCTGCATGTGAGTTTTCCAATACTGGTTAAACCTAGCCTTCTATCAAAATAATTCGCTGACTTCCTTATAGTCTGGTCATTTGGCCCGAACTGGCCTCAGTCTGGAGAGATCGATATTATCGAGGGAGTTAATAGCAATGATGATAATCTCATGTCTCTTCACACGTCAGTCACCTTTGCAGTATCTATATGTCTGATACTAACTTCTGACGCAGCTCTCCTGATTGTACAATCGCCGGCAGCGGACAAACTGGGACACTGCAATCCAACAATTGCGACGGCAACTTGAACGACAATACCGGATGCAGCAGCACAGCCTCCACGGATTCCTCTTACGGTGGCCCATTCAACGCCATCTCTGGAGGCGTATATGCCACCGAATGGACATCTCAGTATATCAAGATATGGTTCTTCCCACGATCAAGCATCCCTCAGGATATAACAAATGGCGTCCCTGATCCTCAGACTTGGGGAACTCCCCAAGCAAACTTTCGAGGCAGCTGCGATATCGACACCCATTTTGCGAATCATAACCTCGTTTTTGATACTACTTTTTGTGGAGACTGGGCTGCCAATGTTTGGACTTCGGATCCTGTTTGTAGTAGTTTGGCGCCGACGTGTGTCGGCTATGTTGCTTCCAATCCATCTGCGTTTATCGATGCGTAAGTACTTTACACGTATAATGTTTTGGGGTTACGTGCTAAGTATCCTTAGATATTGGATTATCAATTCCGTAAATGTCTATACGGTCGGGCCGGCGGTTTCCTCGACTTCGACGAACCCTGATAGTTCGACGGAAGCCTCACCATCTCTATCTCCATCTCAAGCCACCCCAATATCCAGCAACCCCTCTCCTTCCCAAACCCCCCAATCACACTTCATCTACCTCTCCTGCCTCTCCACCACACTCTCAACCTTTACCAACTTCCTGACTAGCCCCAACATGACCATCACCACCTGCCTAACAGCCTGCGCCTCGAAAACCTACGCCGGTGTGCACGGGACTAGCTGTGGCTGTGCCGACGATCTGGGGGATACGACTGTGGGAAGTTGCCATCTCCCTTGTCCTGGAGACCCACTCGAGGTTTGCGGAGGTGTCAGGGTGGTGAATAGTCTAAGGAAGAGGTTGAGCAATGACACGGCTGATTGGGCGTGGAGTGTTTATGTGGCTGAGCCTGTAGGTGGGCTGGAGGGGAGTTCGAGTGAGAGTGTGGTAGAGACGGGGAGCATAACCCCATCACCCTCTCCGGCGCCCTCCATATCTGCAGACCTACCCCCCTTATCAAGCGTCCCTCCAGCATCCTCAATCCTCGGCGTAGGAATGGCCGGTAACCCCTCTCTCCCACCCTCATCCCCACAATCAGAATCAGAATTCTACATCACCATTCTCACCAGTAAGTGTCCTTCCTCTTCCCCCCCTCCCAAATTCCTTCTCGGTGCCTACCTACCTAGTCAAGCATGCAAGCAAGCAATCAACTGACATGAGAGCCTCTCATCCAGCAACATACATCGACCTCTGCACCTGCGCTGCCAACACCCTAGCCA
Organism: Lachnellula hyalina; assembly: GCF_007821495.1. Classification (NCBI taxonomy): domain Eukaryota; kingdom Fungi; phylum Ascomycota; class Leotiomycetes; order Helotiales; family Lachnaceae; genus Lachnellula; species Lachnellula hyalina. Next base: position 84,515 of record NW_022157193.1, read on the forward strand.
CCTACACCATTACCTCAACCCTGACCATCTGCCCCTCCACCCCCTCGGACTCTATACCGACACCCGCAACAGCTCCAGCACCCCAAATCCCCATGCTCACAACCACGAAAACGTGCGTTAGTTGCGGCATAGCAGGCGAAAGCTTAACGTTCATCCTCACACTACCATGCATTGCGGTCTCCACGAGCCTGTCGGGTTTTTCGAGCGTGGGTGTGGGCGTGTGGAGCAATACCAGCACCTCTCTTCTTCTCTCTGTCCCCACCACCACAACTACAACTACAACCAATATCTCCATTACCCCAGCACACACCACCCAAGTAGCTGCGGCAGTGCTCTATAGCACGCAACCCGTCCTCCCTGTGCAAATCCCAATTTCACCACCACCGCCACCAACGGCTACGGCTACGGCTACGGAACATGTAGTGCGTACTAGTACGGAGATTGCGGGGCCTATTAAGCCTACGGGCGCCGGTGGGCAGACTATTATGGGTGGAGGTGGAGGAGCGAACTCGGTGCTAACGGCTGAGGGGAGAAGGAATCGGCGGTTTGGCTTTGGGGCCGGGGTTGCATTTTTGGGATTTGCTCTTTTGGTTTTGTGAGGGGAGGTGCAGTGCCAGACTATCAGTTGAAGGAGAGTGGAAATGGAAATGAAAGGGGGGGAGGGGGTGTTGGATGGATTATTGATGGATAGATAGATAGGTAGATAGATAGAATAGGGTACTTATATAGCTAGATGTCTTGATGAAATGAAATGAATGAAATTAATTAAATTAACTACAAGTTGTTTTGAATTCGAATTAGTAGTCTACTAGCATAGAATCCCGTAACGACGCTTATCATGCCACTTACTAGCACGCAGTTATCTGAATTCTCAATACTATACTGATCTGATCTCCTAAGTAGCGTTCAGCGCAGGATATCAGGGGCATCGCATCTTATTTCCTAGTAAGGCATACAGTATATGCTCATATGATATAAAGAATACCTATCATCTAAGAAGGAGAAATACATAGATTGCGTAAGCATTGCTTACGCTTGAGGTTTACATATACTCTTACTAGCTTAGGAAAGGTAAGGTAAGGGGTACTTTATATAAGTTTAGAATTCTAGGCTACCGAAGGTGAGGTTATGGAATGCGTGGGTAGGTTGGTAGGTAGGTAGGTAGGTAGGTAGGCGATATATACGAGTATCTATCGATGGATGCACTTATTGCGTTCCAAGCTTCCTGTAGTAGGAATCTTTGCTGGGATTTTTGATTAGGGATATAGGTAAGGTAAGGTAAGGTAAGGTGAGGTGATATCAGGTTTATATCTGGATTTCTGTTGTGTGATTCTTGCTGGACATTTATATTGCGGGGTATAGGTATCTGAGCTTTGAAGTCGTGTTCTAGGGGCGGGAGAGAGAGAGAGAGAGAGAGAGAGAGAGAGAGTATTTTATGAAGATTTCTCTTGATTGATGTAGTAATGATACTTCTGCTCTTGGATTAAGTAAACTAAGGTATTCTTTTCAAAACTACTTGTTGTAATTCGCCTTCACGAGTGATGTCTAACGCGGCTGTTGATGTTGATGTTGAAATGGCCCACCGACGGCCTGACAGCGGGCACTTGTCCGATAACAGCTCGAAGCTGTTGAGATACGATGCCTACAGGGGTCTTGCTAGCTGGGCTGGGGTGCCCCCCGCAGTAATTTCCAGTGATCGACAACCTCACCGCATCTCGGTCAAGGGTACCAGGCTAGGGGTACTTCGTAGAGAGAAAAAGTTTACGAGGTATTCTCTCCTTTCTTCAGCTTCTACCGAGAAAGGAGTAAGGACTCCCAACGAGAAGCAATTGGAGATGATTGGATATACTGTGACCGGATGATATACTTACCGCATCAGAACCTTCAGCTATACGGAGTAAGGTAGCTCAATTGATTGGCGCTGGAGCCGAGGAACAACACCCTTACCTTGGGTAGAAGGCTGATCTCAAGCCTCACTTGTGACTTGTACGAACACCGGCTGCAAGCTTCTAGAGATCTGTACTCGCACTGTATCACCACAGCAGCCTGCGTGCATGCACCGCGGCACAGCTCTAGATCTCTTCACGATTGACACATCTCACCTCATGCGCCATACCCCATACGCATCTCACTGCCATCCACTCCCCCCCACCTGCGTCCCGAGTCGACAATCCAGCTCCAGTTCCAGCTCCAGCTTCTACAAACACAAACAACGCCCCCAATATGCCAACATACCTAGTCCACGGCTTCCGCTGGCAGCGCTCCATGATCCGCATCCACATCATAATCAACAACCTCGACGACGCAGCCGCAGAATGGATCATGCCCCCGCGACCTCCGCTACCTTCCTCAACTCCTTCTACTCGCTCTACGACTTCCTGCCACCCAGCAACCCCCCCGCTCCATCTTACGCGCGCCCGGAGCCGCCGCCGCAGCCGCAGCTGCATACACAGACACAGGTCCCGGCGAGTGGGAGGCGGACGCTCACGAAGCGGAATTCCAGCTCGCGGTCCCTGTCTTCGCTCATCTCGCTCTCGCAGAACGGGAACGGTAGTGGTGCGAGAAGGGCGAGTTTGAAGAGGCCTGAGACGGAGGGGGCTAGGAATGGGTTGGTGAATGGCAACGGGAATGGTAATGGCAATGGGGCGCAATCGCTGGGGAGGAGTGTGGGGTCTTCGGTAGGCAGTGCGAGCGCGAGTACGATGCAGATGCCACGGATAGGGGAGAAGAAGAAACAGCCTTCTTTCAATGATTGGAGTGCGGTGAAGCTGCTGGAGCAGTATGATCCGGATGATATGTATGCGGTGAGCCAGCCGCACGCGTATGTGGGGGATTATATGATGGAGGTCCCGCTAGGCGTGTCGTTGACGGAGGAAATGGCCAAGTACGAGGCAAGGGTGAAGGGTGAAGAGGAAGAGCTGAGTTCTGCTACTTCGGGAACGCTAGGAGGTGAAATGAGCCCAAGGGAATTTAGACGCAAGAGTAGGCGGTTGGGATGGATTGAGAAATTGAGGGATGGGTTGCAGAAAGATGCGGATATTGGCTGGTTTGTCGTGGTTGTTGGGGATGAGGAGAGAGCTCCTCCGGATGAGCGTATTGGGGCCAGTGTGAATAGGGAGGAGCATCATATACGATCCCCGCCGAGGGGTGCAAAATCAAAGGGATTCTTTGGCAGGAGAAAAACCATTCCCGAGGAGTGAGAAGATATTGTACAAGTACAAAGCTACCATTAACTTAAGGTGACGATTTAGCAAGGTGTTCAGAAGGGCTGGAAAATAAAACATAGAACGGACTACAATCAGATAGAAATACCCAAGATCTAATATCATTACTCCAGTCGTTTCATTGCTGCCCCGCATAATCCCTCTTCCAAATCCTATCCCAATTCTCCTTGTCCACCGCAAACTCCCTCACATAATCACTCTCCAATTCATGTGTTCTCCTCCCTAACAACACCAAACTATGCAATGGCCCACCCAGCTCCTCATCGGCATCACAAAGCTGTTTCAATGTCCCACTAACAAACTTCTCCGTGTCTCCCCCAACCCTGGCAACGCCCACCGCCAAACTCTCCTCCGTATACACGCCCGCCTGGTCTTGTCCCTCTTCCCGCTTCACCTCCTCAATCTCCAGCATCTGCGCCGCACACTGGCCAACAGTCATATACCTCGGCTCCTCATAAACCTTCCTCCCCCTCGCCATATTCTCCAAGCTCTGTTCCTTGACCTTGATATCCAGCAGAACAAGCGTATGCAGCCCAATCGTGCGATTCTCCCGAATCCGATCGTAGAACGACGCCGGTTTCCAGGAATCCGTAAAGAACACCATCGATACCGTCTGCCCGAAGTTGTAGAGCTGGAGCCCCGTTGCGCCGATGGCGGACATGATTGATGCGTTCGGGATGGTGGCTATGGGGATGTTGAGGGAGCGCGCGCGGAGGACGAGATCGGTGTGTGTTGTTGCCCTGTTTATACTTGTTAGTGGGAGAAGGGACATTGGGAGGGGGATGGAAATACCCAAAGGGGTCTCCGACGACTAAGAACGCTACATCGACGTTTTGCGCATCGTGGAGAATGTCGTCGCTGGCACTTTCTACCATCTCGCGATCGGCGATGATTACTTCCCGGCCATAGTATTGCTCCTACTGTCCATCAGTGTCAGTTCTAGAACAGTCTCCAAAGTAAGGCGCATACCAGAATACTCTTGTCGACTAGGAGGATGGATGTATATGCTTCGAGGTAGACGCGGGATGCTTTCTTGACGATGGCAAGTCCCTTGACTGTGATATCCGTCTCATCAGAGAGGCCGAGGCCAACCAAGTATAGCATTTTGGCTTGTTGTGATGTAAAGATGGTGTAAGACGAATTGGAGGAATAAATTTCATACCCCTCCATTTTCTGCCACCACACCGCCTTGCTCTGTACATAGCTCCAAATATTTCAAGCTTCCTCCCATCCACATCTCCCTCCACAAGCACAAAGTAGCAACCGCAACAATGACAGACAAAAAAGGCGCCTACGATACCACAGCCTCCGATACCGACTTCCGCAAAAAGTTCGACAGAGCCGAATACGCGCAAAAAGCCGCCGCGCGCGAAGCCCTCGAGAAAGAAGAATCCAAAGCCCGCTACGAAGCCAAGCTCGCAGGCAAAAAATACTACAAGCCCGCTTCGGGAAATGAAGTGCTGACCGAGGCCCGCAACTCGCGTCTAGATGTCTCTGCCAATGTCGGCAAGATCGTGCTCATGCCCGCGGGGGCGGCGACGGGCAAGAGGGGACGGGGCGCGGGGTTCTATTGCAAGGATTGTGATTTGACGTTTAAGGATAATCTGCAGTGGGTAGAACATGTTAATAGCAAGCAGCATTTGCTGGCTATTGGGGAGAGTGGGGAGGTTAAGAAGGCGAGTGCTGAGGAGGTGCATGAGAGGATCCGGATGGTGTGGGAGAGGTTGATGGATGAGAAGATGGAGAATGTTAAGAGTTTGGGGGAGAGGTTGGAGATTAGCAAGGCGGTTGAGGAGAAGGAGAGGGAGGAGAGGAGGGTGAAGAGGAGGGAGGCGGCGGAGAAGAAGAGAGTGATTAAGGAGGAGGAGGTTCTGGTTAAGAAGGAGTATGGGGATGATGTTAGGGTGGAAGGAGAGCATGATGAGGATGATATGATGGCTAGTATGGGGATTGTTGGGTTTGGGACGTCGAAGAAATGAAGGGATGAGATGTCTTTTTGTCATTTGATTTAGCGATGGAGTTCGGCGGCTGGAATCCAAAATGGGATATAGAATGGACAATTCAATGGATATGCTTGACTGGATCGTATGAGTTCTATGGGATTATCTAGATAAGTTCCTAGAAAGATGTTACCTATTTCAAAATCTAAGAGATTTGAATCCAGCATAGGGTTGTTTATGATTGTTTTACTAGGGAAGATACCAATATAGAGGGATATTTGATCATAATGCAGATAGTCCAGTAAGCCAGCTGACGCCCAGGGCCTCCTTCTCCACCTATGCGGGCACCCTTAGGTCCTAGGGATTCTCTCAAACCGAAGCAAAATCCTCCCAATTCCAGCATACAGCCCTACTAAAGGGGCTTTGGCAGCCCCTCAAGAAAGGCGCCACCCTAGGCTATATACCGGTCTGATTAACAGATGGATTTCCGCGTATACGAATACTATATATTTATATGTTGGACTTTATAAGAAAGAAGGAAAGGAAATGTATTAGCCGAGGCGAGGGAAGCGGGATTTCGTCGGCGTTTTAACTCGTTTAGTGTACGACTTAGTAATCGTATGTAACAAAATAAGCAAAAATCTAAACAAAATCTTAACTCAATGGGCGTCTTCGCTCACAATACCATCTGTTTTCACAAGCAGCTACTTGCGATCATCGCATGTAGACAATGGTTCATTGGTGTAATGGTCAGCACGTCGGATTCTGATTCCGGAGATATTGGTTCGATTCCTATATGAACCTGAATGAAACACTTCAGGTATCATGATTTATGTGCAATTCTTTTTTGAAATATTCCTCTTTTTTTGCCCCATTTTTTATCTTAGGTGATCTATTAGGCGATCTATTAGGTGATAGTAGTTTATCTATCTTGTCGCTAATTAATTAATGATCGCTTACAAGAGTAGCTCTTTTTTTTTTTCATTTCAAAAAAATTATAAATAGACCCGCAGTTTCTAAACCCCATGGAATTCGCTAAGGTTCAGGGGTATAGATGTACGTACTATCAAATTTGACTCTACCTTCTTTGCACACATTGATTCATTCCTATCAACATTTACTTCTTGTTTGCATACATCGTGAAACATAACTCATTCTTAATGGCAACTGGTATCAAGCTTGGGCACTTGGAAGCTACCTTGTTTCGGCGCAGGTCGCCAAGAACGTCTGGACTGCTACGTGAGTTCATATACGTCGACGTCTATATTTCGACCACACCATCAGTTCATTTCCTAAACTGGTAAATAGCTAATCACCTCCAGACATAAAAGTTCGCAAGCTGGAAAAGTCGTTATCAAAACAGCGCCAGCGGAAAGTTTTGAAAATGAGCGAAATATTCTTAAACATTTCCAAGGTCGACCGTACATCCGTCAGATGTTAGACGAAACAAAAGGCCCCCCTGCAATGGTCCTAAAGCGTCTTGATATTAACTTGCTATCCGCATCTACATAGATGTGAAACTCGTCGCAAAAGAAATACTCCAAGCTGCATGCGTTGCATGAAGAGGGGTATACACATACCGGTAAGGTCTACCCCGCGATCTTCTTAATACCACAAAATTCCCATCCTCGATAGATATTGAACCAGATAACATACTCGCCAACCATGGCAAAGGCTTCTCCGTTTTGCAGATATAGAGCTAGCGAACTTCGGAGATGTTTGTCGGATCAATCCCGCGGAATATCTCAAAATTGGGGTATCTGGATAACATATAGGAGCTGCCAATTTCAGGAGCCCCGAAGCTATGCTTAACCTCCGCTGGGGATCCTCTACTAATATATGGTCATTTGGAACTACTGTGCGTATCAACTCTTTACTCCAACTATCTGAACCAGTTCTTACTCTCCCCACAACTCATCAGTCTCATATGGGGTCTTCTAAGGATGCAAATTTCGCAGAGATGTGTATTTGACTCACGCTCTGATTTGCCAGCTTGCTACTTTTGGACCGCTGCCTGCGTCTTATGAAACCCTTATTGCGGAGGACGACGAACCTAGGCGGAGTGCACTGGGTAATGCTGTCCAGTTTATTGACGAGAATGATAGGTTGAGGCCATTTGTGTTGGCTAAAGACAAGTGCTTCACCGAGGAGGACAAGGAGTTCATTCTTAAGACTATGAAATTCGATCCGAGGGATCGTCCAACTGCGGGGGAGTTGTTGGCGAATAAGTGGTTTGCGGGTGTGCCATAACGGTAGATCCGGAGCGACTATATCTTTTAAACATATGCTCGAAGAGTCGGGGTCACTCTCTTTAGCAACGCTCTATTGCCAACAACGAATGAGATTTACGCGTTCAAGTAGCACCGTCGATAATGTCTCAGATAGATCATATAATTGTCACTTGGTTTTGACATCCTACTAGTAACGTAAACCAAAGCTCGGCACCCAGAATACATAAATATACTTTTACAATTCATCCATCTCTACTGTTTCAGTAAAATAGATGTGTTTGCATTTATAAAGCGCCTACTGGGTAGGTACAGTACGTTAGCTTTACATCCGTGAAATGCAGGGAAATGGCTTAGCGAGTTAAACATCGTTGCTCAGCGGATACTTGCAGAGATTGAAACCAGCTGAGCCTCCACGGAATTATCAACCTCATAATTACTGTAGATAGACGTACCTATAGGTATCTAGGTAATTGGAATGTTTGGACTTATTCTCTGCCACTGCTGACAACCTTTTGGACCTCAAACAGCGAACTCCTGACTTCTAAAAGACAAGGCAGCAGTCTGAAGATCATGAGTCTTCATGAAGAATGATGCCTGCTTGAAGGAGCTTAGAAGCCATTTCAGTGTGCACAAATCGAGTAAGGAAAAGAAAATATTATCTACAGAGCCACATTCACCACGGGAGGCTGCTTTTGGAAGTAAGACAAAGCAGGAAGGAAGCTTCAACTCGCTTAACCCCAAGATGCCTTCTCCATCACTTTCAACCTCAACCCCGTCTCTCCACGGACTCCCGTTTGCTCCTCTTAGAAACAGAGAAACATTCAACACAGGTGCCTCCAGGATGTCGTCTACAGCTAGCTCAGCTCTCGGGGAGACCATCTTGGATCCTTCGTCCCTCACCGACAGAGAACTCCTCAAAATGCCGTTGAGGCATCTCGCGAAGAACATCAGCTTGACGACGTCGTCACGTAATACGATGGCCGTGTACCTCAGATGGCTTGAGATCCACCGCCAGGAACCATCAAAGCTGTCGGAACACTGGTCAAATACGCTGATGCACTGGGGTCAGTCACTGCGCTCACGTGGCTTCCGCGAAAACGAGCTAATCTTAGAGGTTAATGCCTGGCAAGAGGAGAACGGTCCGTTCCGGTCTATGGAGAATCGGTATCCGCCCACGTCGAAGGATATCATGAACGTTTTTGGGGATGGAAATGAACCACTTGTTCCCGTAAGCGAGCGAAAGTACCTTGAGCGAGAACGAGCACGGGAGAGGCCATGGGATGAGAGACGGGAGGAGTCAATTAGGAAAGAGAACAGTTATCGGCTTTCGAAGGAGGCGAAAGAGGCGAAAGAGGCGCGGTGGTTGTTGAGGGACGTTTCGAGAAATCCGTATCAAGAGACTCCACCTAAAAGTTACACCTGCAATCGATGTGGAGAGAAAGGTATGCCAAGATCCTTAGGAGGAAGTTCGCACCTTCTCCATGCTAAGCTCACCGGTTCCTTCCATTGGATCTCTTCCAAATTCTTGTCGGGGCGGGATAATTATCTACCTTATGTGTGCTAATTACAACCAGGACATCACCTCCAAGTCTGCCCCACAAACATGGACCCATCCTATGACAAACCACCCTCCGACTTATATATCTGCACATGCTGCCAAGTCAGAGGCGACCACTACCGATCTCTGTGTCCCATGAATACCGACCCAAACTGCATCTACAAGAAACGGAAAGCTCACGGCATCCGAACACCCAGAAACGACCGTTCTAGTGATTATAACAACCAGGGGTTCGATAGAATGAGGGAATCCAGACGAGAACGCGGCGATGGCTCCCAGTATTCGAATGCTACTACGCCGGAGAGAATGTCGGGCGCGCGTCGTAGGTTGGAGGATGTTGACCTGGAGAGGGCAAGGCTTTTTAGCGAAGAGAAGACGGCTGTTGATGAGATGGGATTGATTCCAATCCAGGGGTCAAGAGAAGCCAATGCAAACATGAAGAGAGAAAGGACCTTATCTATGTCTAGCACTGGAAGTACCTCTACTCGCCAGCGAGGACCAAGGAAGCTGCAGAGAACTAGCGGGAAAAAGGAAGCAGGTACATCCATGTTTGATACCGAAGCAGCGAACTGGTCAGTCAAAAGAGAGACTTTCAATAATGGCAACTACGCGAATCACCGCGGAATCCGGTATGAGAGTCTAACGACCGATGACGAGTATTCAGCCGGGGAGAACATGGAATATACTCCATCAAAATCGAAGAACCCCAAAACTACCGTCGAGCTCGGTCGATTAACTCCCATAATTTATGATAGTGATCTGGAAAGCGACACAAATGAGATTCATACAGTCGTCAAGCCTACGAAGCAATACTCCAAGTTCGTCGAGGAGTTGATTGCAAAGCACCCTGAAATGAAGGAAATCGTCAACGAATTCAAGAATCGTCCGACAGCAATTGAAATGGCGAAGCAGGACCAGCAGCAAAAATTCGAGCAAGCAAAGTAAGTTGCTTTAGTTTTACACCAAAAAACGAACCGTGCGACTAACCCAAGCTTCCTCCAGGGCCCTGTCTCCGAGCCGTACGCCGATCGAAGCCAAATACTTAGGAACAGCCCCCAAAAAATCCTACTATCCTGCCTCCCGAAGTCCGTCGCCAGCATCTGACTATTTTGAGTCGCCCGAATTTCCACAGCTAGATGGGGCTTTCGACGAGAAAACTGTGGCACATGACGGAGTACTATGCCGAAGATACAAGCTTAGCGATCTAGGAAAAGGGGCGCTCGGGAAAGTCCAAACCATTACAGCAAACGTTGCCCAAAGCTTCCCAAATATTAAGTCCCAGCCAATTTTCAATGGATCTGGGTCAGAGTCATTTATATTTCCAGCCCAGGAGCGTCCTAATACAGTCTTGGCTGAAAATCCACCCAGTCCCCGATTAGTTCCTGCAATAACATCTGCGCTCAGATTCAGCACCGACTTTGAAAGTTTCCAAGACGATATCCAGGAATTTCTGAACTCAGAAACACCTACACAATCGCCCACGACGCGTGGTACAACACCCAACATTTCGTCGCCCGAGGAGCAATTCAGGAACACACCTTTACAAGGTACATTTAGTTCCACGCCCAATACCTCGACAGAGACCTTCAACAGTCCAGAGCAAAAATCTAGCGCGAGTTCTAGAATCGCGAAAGACATCTTTGACCGCCGCACATTTCAGGGCCTTAGTAAGAGAAGATACGCTTCTGCTACGCTCACCCGAACCACAGACGAATTTCGTCACACCGTGAGGAAAGCAATCGCCGAAGGAAACCAGGCGGAAGAACTCAGGGAGTTCTCGCACACGTTTAAGCTCGCCACGACGATGCCGGCTGATATCGCTACTATCACGAGTCGGAGCATCAGTAAGATGGATAGCGGTGAGGTGAATGGCAGCAAACATCACAGTATTCTAGAGTCTGTGGAACGTGTACGGACACCACAGCCCAAGGAGAAGGCTTTTGTGAAGTTTGGGAGGGACCAGAAGGAAAGAGTAGATTGCTGCCGCAAGGTGACACAGAAGAAAATTGTCGAGGGATTGAAAGAATTTGGTCGGACTTTTCATCTGTCGACGCCTCTTCCTGTCGATGTCGCGGAGATCTTGAAGATCGACCTTGAGCAGCAAGCAAGGGAGAGGGCTTTCAGAGAGAAAATTGAAGATTCGGATGAATTCTCAGAGACTTTGGACTTGCCTGTACCCGAGTATGTTGCAATCTCGAATATCGGTCAGGCTAAGCTCGAGGGAACCCGCCGGGGATCTGAAATGGAAGTAGACTGACACTATGCTGAATATGGCCAAGGAGGCCAAAACGCTAATGTCGCTTCAAAAAGGATGTGTCTGCAAATGAGACGCCCAATAGTTGATGACTACATGAATTGCAGGAAACATATTGCTTTGCTATATGAGGAACATGAAGCGCGCAATTAATAGAAGTGAGCAAAAGTGTATAATACAGCTTACCTTGCACAAGTCAGCTAGCTAGCAAAGTAATGGAACTAAATCATCACTTCATTTCTTTCGCTGCTGTATGGCAATCATGATATGATACCGTATGACTGACTGCCTTCAAATAAACACCTGTGCGCCGCCTAATGCTGTAATGTATGTAATGCCATCTTTCCTTGCCCGCGCATGCCCTATTCCAGTTTATCCAGGTGCTCCAACCGCGTCAACACAACTTGTTTACTCGTCTCTTCAATCTCGCCTGCTAGGAACACTTCATCTAGAATCGCGTAAACCTATGCTTCAATTAGCCATCATGGATCCTCTCAAACCCCCTTCCATACCACCATCTCTCTCCACCACATCTTCTTCCCACCCCCCAATTTTATCTTCACCCACCCCCTTCAATCCACCCCCCAAAACAAAACCAACATCCCCTCAAAGAAGATACCGTATCACACACTAAACGCACCTTGTAAAAATTAAACACCAAATCCAGCTCACACACATTCCCGAAAAAGCTATCCAGCACCTCGACGAAGAAATGTATAGCCTCCAGAAACGCCAGCTCGTTATCGTTGGCGTCGACGCACGCGCAGAAGAAGAGCCCCGCGTACCGCCGGTACACGATCTTGTTCTGCCGGAACTCGACGAAGTTAGATTGGTATTTCTGGTCGCGCGGCGCGACGAGTCGGTGCACCTATGAGCAGGAGGCGAGTCAGCTGGTGTGGTGGTGTGAAGGGGGAATGGGGAATTGGGGCAATGTACCTCGCCTTTGAGCTTTATCTTCTCTTCGTCGTTATACGGTGCGTACCATTTCGCGAGTCGCGTCTTGCCTCTAGAGCGAGAGGTTATTGTCAGCTATCTAGCTTGCGCCGGCTGGTGGGGATTCGATGGCTTTTTGAGATGAGGGAAGAAATACGTACTGCCGGTTTTGGATTAGGATAAAGGAGAGGACCATGTTGGCGATGGACGCCTGGAGCAATTGGCGTTGTAGATGTCGTTGATGTTGAAGGAGGTGGAGGGGAGGTGAGGTTCTACGGGGCCCGGGGTTCTTGGCATATGTGCAGTTTCGATATTGCTGAAGGGGATAGTTCCTCGTGCACTTTTATTTTGTTTTAAGGTTATGGAGTATTAAACAGAAAGATGTTGAGTGATATGAGTGACTGTCTGTTTGAAATATATTCCTATTGATTTGCCTATAAAGCTATTGCCAAGGTCGATTCAAAACTATTCTTTTGTGCTTGCTATTACTTCAAGAACCTCGACTACTATGATAGAAAGTTATTATCCTATCTATTTGCTTAACAGAACCCTTACCACAACTTCCCCATCTCATAATAGAGATTCGAACACCTTTACCGTATCCAAAACACTCTGCTTAAATGTAATATACTTGAACCCCATTTCCCTCTCCGCTTTCGATCCATTAACTCTCACTGTCCCAGGTAAATACTTCACGTCACCTACATCACCAGTCTCCTTATCAAAACCCAAATACCCTTCCCCAGGAACACCAACAAAAATCTTCTCCGCAATAGCCGTGCCCTTATATGCATATCTTAGAATATCCGCAATAGCTTGCGAGGGTCCAAACCCCTCGCAGGCAATATATCGCTGTCCGTCAGCTTTCGAAGAGTTCTCATAGGCCCAAAGATGTTCGTATGCAACATCTCTGACATCGACAAAGGAACCCGATCCGTTCTTTGGTGGGATGCTTTTTGCTGTACCGGACAAAATACTGAATAGTAGTACTACTGACTCATTAAGCTTGGAGGGGTGGGACACAAGATTTGCTGGCGGCCCGATGACTAGGGAAGGGTTGTTGGTTGTGAGGGCAAAAGGTGGCTTTTTGGGTTTGGATCAGCTTATGATATCCACAACATGAAACAATAAGGTAATTGCTTACCTTGTGAGACTCCCGGAATTTCCACATTGTTTGGTCAGCAGCAGTCTTTGATGCAGCGTACAGGCGTTCTGAAGGAGTCGGAACACCCGCCTCCTTGTCCTTTTCAGCCTGCGCCAAAGCACCCAAAGCCCAATCTACTTCGGTATATGAGTATTCGGGATCCTCTTTTGGATCCAAAATAGCTGCAACGGAAGATGTGACAACTACAGACGTTAACTGGGGACCAGCTTTCAGCGCCCCCGCGAGGAGAACCTCGTTCCCTCTCTTGGCAATAGTGACGGATTCATCATAGGTTGTGATTGAGAAATCAACGGGTGATGCCATGTGGAAGATTCCATCGACGCCTGGAAAACTCTTGTTAACATGTGACTCTGGAAGCATACTCGTACATGGGAGGAGGGAAAACCTTTTGCTGCTTCGTCGAAAGCTCCGTCGACTGTCATATTTAGTACTTCAAAGATCTTTACTCGGTCTGCATACGGTCCATATGCACCTTTCAAGAGAGGTTCAACGCTTGTTGCTTTCCGAGTTGTACCTCGGAGAGAATAGCCCTTTGTGAGTAGGAGGTGGCCGAGTACACCAGCGATGTAGCCACCGATTCCTGTCACAAGGACCGTTTTGCCATTGCTTGCTGGGATTGCCATGTTGAAATCGATATGCTTGTGTTTATTATGATAGTATATGTTGACTGAAAAAGTTCCTTGTGGAAAATCCAAATGAAGCTCAATGAATGACCAATGCCGATTGCCACTAGATTTGATTCCTAAGCAGCCCTGCAGCGCCCTGCAGTACAGGACGCCTATTATCAAGCTTTTTTTGCCTGATTAGTAAACAGCATTTTACCATGGCGGGGTTAATTGTGCGTCTATACAACTTCGACAGGAACGTTCGGTTAAAGAGATAAATTGGACGGAGTTTAAGGGGAGAGACGGAGACGGAGATGGTACCCTAGCAAGCGAAAAGCTGCCAACGACAATGACCTCGACGTCTGACTAGGAGACTGTACTTTCACCTCTACAGTCCCAATGGCATAAGTTGGAACCTCTGAAGCATTCTAAAACGACCTGAAGCCGCGAGATTTAGGTGATAGCTAATCGTATATTCATCCTTTTAATTGATCAGACATACCGGGGCGCTAGGAGATAGGGGAAGTGGAAGCCGAATGGCAAGTTTTCGCTACTTCCCTTTTACTGACGCTCGATATAGCATTTTTCTTTCGAGAAATGATTTGCCTGCTTCGTGTTGCATTGTTATTCAGTTGTCGAAGCCGATTTGTTATGAGTTTGCTCTTCCAAATGGAGAGTCGCTAAAATGTACTTTCAGAACTTTAGCATTCTGTCGTTGGCGAACATAAAAGAATAAAGCCAAATAAAAATGTTTCTCGACAATAGATTATCATGCGTGCGGCGGGTCTAAATTATTAGTGGTTACCAGAAACAACTCGAGACGATTCAGCGACCCCGGGACTAACCATATTATCACTACCTTTAAAAAAAAAAACTACTACTATACTGTAGAACGAACTACATTGTATAGCTAATGAGTTAAATTAAATTAATACATAACGTAAGAATAGACAAAGCCACCTTGACTTGTACCAAAAATCCAGAACCAATATTGCCTCGATATATGGAAAGAGGCGCGTTGATAGACTTGAAATGTTATTAGCGGATCGCGAAAGAGAGAAGTGGAACTGAATATGGGGAAACTTGAAATCGAATCGGTGGCTTCCCCTGCATTTTTTAGCCTCTAACCTCCGGGAAGCTGGGCCTGCAATCAAGAGGAAGGAAAGACAGAAGAAGCACGTGTCTACTTATCTAGGGACTGACTGTCCTTACCACCCGCAGTATCTTGATCATGGCGAAAAAGGAGGACACTTGAGCCTAAACTTCAAGAAGAGGCCCAAGGGCTTTGGTGTACATGGTATCATTGAACTCGCTCGATCTATATGCACGCATAAATACTGACTGCCAGCCTTATACAGCGCTGGGGGTGGTTTTTTATCCTACACTCGTCTGTCATCCAAAAAGGTATACTCAAATATCATCCCGAACCAAAACCCTAAAATCCCGGGGTAGCTGGCGAACGTTTATCGCCACTCCGTCCACACCAGCAACTCAGATCCCCATCCCTCTCCACTTGCAACACCACGTCGACTCCCTTGCCCACCAGAAAGTCCCTCGTCCTCTCTCTTACATCATCAATGTCGCTACCCCGGGTAGCAACAATATGCATAACACCGAGCACACGTTCAGCCTCGTTCTCATCACCCATCCAGAACCGCGGCACGGTATAACTCGCCACACCGCGGAGATCGCTGACACCCGCGAGCGTTGCGCGCAGGTTGTACTCGACGTCGTCGGGTACAGTGAGGAGGAGTTTCTTGGCGCTAGATTTGATGAGTGGGATGGAGGACATGAAGATTAGGATCGCAATGACGCAGGAGGCGAGGGGATCCCAACCATTCCAGCCGATGAGGTAGATTAGGGCAGTGGAGACCATTACTGCTGCGCTACCCATGGTATCGGCGAGGACATGGAGGAAGATACCGTGCATGTTCTCGTTATCGTGAGAGTGTCCGTGGCCGTGGCTGTGGCCTGCGAGGGAAACGGCCTTTGGGGGAGCGTCGGATAAAAGGGGAGTTTGGTTCCCGTGATCGTGCTCATGGGTATGGTCATGGTCATGGTCGTGACCGTGATGATCATGAGAGTTTACGTTCTCATGAGAATGTCCATGGTCATGCCCATGATCGTGTCCGCCATGGTCGTGTCCTGCATGCCCATGGTGTCCAAAACAGGCCATCCCGATCAAATTGACTGCTAATCCAAGAGCGCTGACCACAAATAGTTCAGCCAGCCTCTTCGTTTCTCGACCATCTGCAAGTCGCTCTGTCGCCTCGATCATAATCTCGACACTTATTAACCTAGAACATCATTAGCAGGTTGTTTTACACATATTAGATCCACATACATCAAAAACACCCCATTCCCAAATCCAGACAAGCTCTCTATTTTCCCAAACCCATATGGAAATCGTTCACTCGGAGGCCACTTGCTAGCCACTGCTGCAAATAACCCAACCCCCAACGCCAAGCAATCGAAGAACATATGTATGCTGTCGCTGAGTAGACCCAATGAGTCTGTAACATATCCGTAGCCTGCCTGAACCAACATGAATGCAAAATTGAGCCTGTGTAATGTTAGCCTTTGCTCTTCTTTCCAGCAGGACCTACGCACGTCATGAAGTAGAAGATCCTCCTCGAATCCTTCTCTGCCATTATCGTGTGTATAAGTGGCCACCGCAGGACCATTGGAAGCACAAGACTGGTAAACTTGGATTGTGGCTCTACCGCATGACTATGTTTATGCGGAGGGTGGGCATGGTCGTGAGGCTCAACGTGGACATCGTTTACTGGGGGTTCGTATGATGCTATTTGATGGGCTGAATGGTCGTGTGGCTGCGTCTCGAACTTTGCTGGTGGCATGAAATTGCCATACGGGAGACTGGGAGAATGCGAATGCTCCTGTTCATGACTGTGGGCATGCGAATGGTTGTGATTGTGCGCACGTATATTCTCATGTACCTGATCGACATGCGATTCTGAAAGAGAATGCAGATGCCCAGTCGAGATCTCTTGCTTCAACGTGCTCGGTGTCTTCGCAGGGTGTCCTCGAACGGGGGAAGGTGGAGTGTGCGAGTGAGAGTGGGAGTGGGAGTGGGAGTGAACGTGGCCGTGGCCATGATGGCTGTGGGTTATTGCTGACGCTGGGAGAGCGTAGGAAGAAGCCATTGTCTGGGCCTCAACGCACTTGTAGGAGCTGTGAAGCTCGCGCCAAATTGACCACGTCCTTCATATGTACTCTGCCAGATTGCGGCTTCCCCCGACAGTATAGTACGAGAGTATTCTGTTTCCTCTGTCGAGATCGTTGCTGTAAATGGGGAGGGCAACGGGGGGCGGGGCGTTGAGATCGGCGAGTTCGTGTAGGTAGTCGAGTAGCGGTTGTCGTCGAGGGGTCGCTGTCGCCGTCGTTATAGGATTTATGCGCAGGAAGAGGAATACCAGGAGCAGACGCAAACGTTAAAGAGGTGAGGGTGAGGACTGTACTACGTACCTACTGTATGGGGATGAGTGGGTGGAGGTCGTCCAGTGTTGATTTGTTTCCCCTGCATTTGGAACCTTGTGGATCGAAATGGGCGCTTTGATAGGCTGATACTACTTTAGCCTTTGCTGGGGGCCCCGGCAGCTTATCCCCTTCTTCAAGCAGCCCGTAGATCGTCACATCCGTCACAGGAAGCTCAAAGCGGTGCAGTCAATAATAATCCCACCTTTTTATATCTGCATTCCAATAGATTACACTCAGCCTTACCCCGGATTCAGTTGGAAATATGTGCAGGGCAGTTATATCCGGATAACCACGACGTCGTCCTGGCTTTAGAGCATTTCTCAAACAGCCACGTTTAAATCATGCTGGAAATCATCTTGACTTTGGCAGTACTTGCTTCAACCACCCTGACCATTTTGCTCTTGTTGTGGCCAAGTCGATATGTAAACCACTCTCCGCCAAAGGTTGTATCCTCAGCATCCGCAGTAGATGAACCCAAGATCTCCGTCCAAGTGCTGGTTCTCGGAGATATTGGACGTAGTCCGCGGATGCAATATCATGCTATGAGTATAGCAAAACACGGTGGCAGGGTAGATGTAATTGGGTATCAAGGTAAGAACTCACATATAAACATGTACTTCCAAGCTAATCTCTACAGAATCAACCCCCCATCCAGGTCTCCTCGACAATCCCTTGATTACAATCGTCCCCTTACCTCCCCCACCACCCATCCTGCGCTCGAAATCCCTCCCCTTCATCCTCGCAGGACCCCTCAAAGTCATTTGGCAAATTTGGAGTCTCTTCCAAACCCTCAGCTACCGCATAAAGCCTGCACGATGGCTTCTCGTCCAGAATCCGCCCTCGATACCCACCCTTTTCATCGCAATCATAATATGTTTCCTCCGAAATACGCACTTGATAATCGACTGGCATAACTACGGCTGGACAATACTTGCTGGTACAAGAGGAGCGAATCATCCTTTTGTTACCATCTCGAAATACTACGAGGCTATATTGGGCAGATACGCGCCGACGGCATCATTTACCGTCACAGATGCGATGGCGAAACAATTAAAGAATCAGCCATATAAGATACGGTCTCCAATATTCACACTGCACGATCGACCAGCTGCCATCTTCCAGCCTATTTCAAACCCCGAAGCACGAAAGGCATTCCTAGGCAGGTTATCAGAGACGAGCAAGCAAGCAGATAATATAATGGCAGGGAAAACAAGACTCCTAGTGAGCAGCACATCCTGGACCCCAGACGAAGATTTCAATCTCCTCCTTGAAGCACTTTGCCTCTACTCTTCCAGCTCCGAGCCCCTCCCTCCAATACTCGCCATCATCACAGGCAAAGGGCCCCAAAAGCAAATGTACCTCGACCGTATAGCTTCTTTAACACAAGAAGGTAATTTACCAAACGTCACAATTTTATCCGCCTGGCTCAGCACCGAAGATTACGCCACTTTACTAGCGTGTGCGGATCTAGGAGTCTGTCTGCATATGAGTAGCAGTGGTGTTGATCTCCCCATGAAAGTCGTAGATATGTTTGGAGCTGGCTTGCCCGTTGTGGGATATGGGGACTACGAGAGTTGGTGTGAGCTTGTCAGGGAAGGTGTCAATGGACGGGGCTTTGTGAAGAGTGCAGACTTGGCGCACGTGTTGAGAGAGTTATTCAGTGATAGTGAGGGGAAAGAACTGGCGAGTTTGAGGGAAGGAGCCGTGAGGGAGGGGAGAAGGAGATGGGATGAGGAGTGGGATGCTGTTGCCGGTCGATTACTTGGACTTTGTGATTAGACCTAGCACACGTGATACCCTCATCTTTCCCCCCTTTCTTTTGCCATTTCCATTGCTCATCTATCGTTGATTGATTCGTTCGCTTTACCGCTACAACTTAGCCTTTATCGTCCCATTCCCACTCTCCTCCCTCAAAACCCTCTCAATGGCCTCCTTCCCCGCAGTAACAACCTCCTGATCTTGCGCCGGCGTTCCAGTACTCGCCCCAATACCCCCCACAACCTCCCCTCTCTCATTCAAAATAGGTAGCCCACCTCCAAACGTAGTAAAGCGGCCTCCATTCGTATTCCCCAGGCCATATGCAGGTCCTCCAGGCCCTAAAGAAACGCAAATAAGTACATATACCTGAGAGAAAAATTTACCAAAATGGAAAAATGCAACATGGAGCAGTGAGTATAAAAGTGAACGTAGTAGAAATGAAAGTATTAGAAATGGCTTATGGATGAATAGAAAGTAGCTAGAGAGAAAACAACGTAACGTACAAACAGCCTCCTTATAAGTATGTGTCCCCACCCGATGCCCAGCTGCCGTAAACGCCTTATCCATAGCAATCCCTATACTAGTAATCTTTGCATTCTCCATCCTACTAAAAGCCAGTAGATGTGTCGACGCGTCTACGATGGCGATGTTCATGTCGAGGTTCATGGCTTTGGCTTTGGCTTCCGCCGCTGCTAGCGCGATCTTGGCGCCGGGGAGGGTGAGCGTTTGGAGGGTTTTTGTGGTGCTAGATGATGGCATTTTGACGGGGGGTGGGCGGGGAGGAGGGGAGAGAGGTTGGAATGGAGTATGGGTGAGATGAATGGGGTGGTATTGTGTTGGAATCACGGGATGTTGGAGTGTGATGTGAAGTTATAGATGGGCATGGATGGGATGGTATAGTAACATAGCCTCGGTTGAGCGGGTGTGGGAGCGGAAAGAGTGGAGCATAATTGAAAAGGAGAAACAATCAACATCACAGGCACAATATAAACTATTGATGGTAATCAGTATTCGAATAGATAAAACAAAATGCTTGAATATTATTGGCACACTCTCCTCAACTGCTTGCGGCCAATTTCAATCCCCAGACAGAATAGTATTATGTAAGCGCTTCACCTAGATGCTGACATAAGGCGGAATGTCTCTGACTTCACCCCGCATGTTTACAGCTTCCTGCAGAAGAGGAGGGGGAGGTTGCGAATTACATAAGACTTCAGGTCTTGCACATCAGGTAAGCAGAGTAAGTATAAACCATACGTTTCACGTTGCTTGTATGTATGCAGACGATACTGTATTGGAGTTCATCAGGAGTGGTCAAGTCTATAAAGCTCCGCATGTCCCTTTCGAAAGCTCCCCCATTCTGCATTTCACAATCGTCCAACCACTTCTTAAAATCAATCTCATAACATCCGTACTATTACTAAACCTTCCACATTCCTCCCTTCACAATGGCCGCCCAAATCACACCCTTCAAGATCTCCGTCCCTGACTCTGCTCTTACCTTGGCGAAAGCCAAACTCGCTGCCACCACATTCCCAGCAGAAGTCGACTTCTCCGATGACTGGAAATATGGCACTATCCTCTCTGATATGAAACGCCTGATCAAGTACTGGCGAGATGACTTTGATTGGCGTGCTCAAGAGAAGAAGCTAAATGACACGCTGCCACAATTCACAACGAAAGTGCATGTAGATGGGTTTGGAGACCTGGAGATGCATTTCGTGCATAAGAAATCCCCAAAAACCGACAGTATTCCGTTGCTATTCTGTCACGGCTGTAAGTCTCCTCGTTTGTCACCCCAAATCCTACATCAACTGACTAGATCAGGGCCAGGAAGTTTCGTTGAAGTCTCGAAGATCTTGCCTCTTCTTTTGGAGAACCCAGACGGGCCAACATTCCATATCGTAGCACCATCTCTGCCCAACTTTGGATTCTCGCAAGGTGTCAAGCAACCTGCTTTTGGTAGATCACAGTACGCTGAAGCTATTCACAAGGTCATGCTGAACCTTGGATACGACAAATACGGCAAGTTTACAAGTTTGTTTTCTAGGTCATCCTACTAACAATATCCCTAGTGACCCAAGGCGGCGACTGGGGCTTCTCCATAACCCGCCTCGTAGGCGCCAACTATCCAACCCACTGCCTGGCCACACATCTAAACGTCGCTCAAATCCGCGCCGAAACTCTCGCCTCCTTCCTATCCACCAACACCAGCCCCCTCACCCCCCAAGAACAAGCAGGCATCCAACGCACCCAATGGTTCACAGAACAGGGCTACGGCTACAACTCCCTACAAAGCACAAAACCCTCCACCATCGGCTTCGCGCTCCGCGACTCCCCGCTCGCGCTCTTAAGCTGGATCTACGAGAAGCTGCACGATTGGACCGACTCGTATCCTTGGACTGAAGACGAGGTCTTGACGTGGATTTCCATCTACCAGTTCTCGCGCGCCGGACCAGAGGCCAGTACGAGGATTTACTACGAGGCGACGCATACTAATGTTGAGGAGGAGGGGAGGAAGCTGTATGGGTATAATGGTGCTGTGAAGATGGGGTTGAGTTACTTTCCACAGGATTTAAGTGTTCCGCCGAGTAAGTATGGCGCCGGGTTGGGAGATTTGGTGTTTGAAAGGCGTCATGCGGATGGGGGGCATTTTGCGGCGTATGAGAGGCCGGAGCTATTAGTTGGGGATCTGAGGGAGATGTTTGGTGACAAGGGGGGTGCGGCGGATGTCAAGGGAAAGGTGGTGATTTGATTGATTTGATGCAGCCGCATTTCAGTCGACTTTACCTCGTCTTGTTAGCAGTCGCATATGACCCTCTCCTTTTTCAAACGAAGCGAGCGCAAAACCTCCACGACTCAATATCCAGCGCAAATCAAAGTTTCTTTTTTTATCCTTCACTAAGCATGAAATCAAGACTTGTTCCATTGTTCTTCCACAGCATGCATTGTACCAATCCCGTTTCCCAATCCGGTAAGGAATCCAATAAACGTCTTTGACTTTGAGTTCCCACCCACTATTGCCTAACACCCCCACATTCTTTCAAAATACTATCATCCATCTACCTAAATATCTGGCAAAAAATGCCACCCACATGTGTCCGTCCCCGGCCTCTACCAACCCCTCAAGCATCCCCTCACCCAACGTCCTACGCCGAAAAATATGGCATCCTCCTCGCTTCCAGCAATACAGTAGACCTCTTCAACCCCATCAAGGAAATCAGGTCTGTCTTCCCATCCCCTTGAAAACTTCCTACTGTCTATAATAAATCACAACCCTCGATTAACTAAAACGAAAACAGGCTACACGCCCACTGAACCCCGCACACTGCTTTCCCGTACAGACGCCAAGTCATAAAGTACTCTTTTAAGAGCAATACCAGCGCTTGGTGCTATTACATGGCTTCCAGGCCCGGGACCTGGTTGATCTATGAGTGTATCCCGATCTCAGTGCCGAGGAAAGTGAGTTGACGAACGGGATACTGCAAGTGTCGTGACTTATTCAAAAATTGGCAGTCGAGTGGCATTGGCAGAGTATATATGTAACTAGAGCCTGATTAGTAGAATGGAATTGTCATAGTCCCCTATTCGCGCAAGACAACGGGGAAGGAGATTGGCTACTCATGCACGCAGAGAGAGAACCAAGTCCCGTCCACGCAATCGGCAAACCGTATGATTTATGAGGAAAAGAACCGGGGACGTGGATCGCGAAGAATCCGGACATTTGGGAGATTCTGAAGCCGGTGCTGCGGTTGGTGAGTAGATATTTGACCTCGGTACGTACGTCCGCCTCTTCTTTGCTTTGAACTTGTTGAATATAGCGCTCGTTGTGCTGGCACATGACGAGTTGCAAGTATTGCAATTGCAGTTGTGTGAGCTGGGTGTTCAGAGGTTGGATGCTTTGCAGACGGCTTCGTCTGAAAAGCAAGAGGAAGAGGCAACTAGAGTTTTCTGGTTGGATGTGAGAATGTAATCTTACTTGTTGGAAGGGATCGCTGGGGATGTGCAACCGCGGGCGATTGTCACGAGGTGTAGTAGGAGGAGCGCGGGGTCGTCTTTAGACTTATCTCGCTCTCAACGCGGGAGGGCAGTACTTGCATCGCTCAGCAAATGGTATGGGGGTTTTATACAGGGGGGGGTATAAGAATGGTATGAATGGAAGCCACATTACCAAAGCTAAGCTGCATGAGTAAATGATGCTCCTATGCAAGGCCTAGTCAATAGCGAGATCCAAGAGCTGTCGTTTCCCAAGACAAAGATTAGCCTTTAGTGTAATGAAATTAGCCACTAAGCTTGTATATAGACTGGTATAGCAAGAACCGTTCGCCACGTGATGGAAAATGAGATGTAGAATATGTTTCTTTCATTACGCTTCCGGTCTGTAAAACCAAAACTCCCCCGATGTATTAAATGCATGCCAAAGAACCACTATGCATAACAACAAACTCCATACCCAACCAGAAGCACCTAATATGAACTCCCAAACTTGCAGGTGTCTGTGACCAGCTCGTACCCTACTAATCAATCCTCGCCCAAACTTTCCCTCACCACCTTCCGACACCTCCTCTTAAATTCCTTGCCGCCACTCTTCTCTTCCCTCCACAATTTCGCCGCTTCCACATTTGCCGGACTCTCGTCATTAGGACTATGCAGAAGACTGATAACACTCAATAATATCGTCTCCGGCGTCTGCACCGGACTCCATCTCTCCGCCGCGCTCTCAAAGCCATATTGGTCCTCCTCTGGCGGGTGCAGGATCGAGATGCACAAGACGCCGTTGGGGTAAATGTTCGGGTGGAAGGGGATGGGGTCCTTGAATGTGAGGCTTGGCGGCATGTGTGGGTAGGACGTTGGGAAGGACAAGTGACAGCGGAAGTTACCTCCTGGCGGGGTGACCGTTTTGTTTAGCCCAGCCCTCGTATTCATGTAATATCGTATCATAATATCATGCGTGGGGTGGGAGGAACTTACCGCCGTAGTACTTGCAATCGTCACTAATCATCAGCATCACCTCCCACTCAAACACGTTGTCGTCCACCAGTCCACAAGATATCCCGGGGAGGTCTTTTGCCTGCTGCATTGCCTTCAGCTGTCTCTGGAGTAGTCCGGCTGCTCCTGCCGAGACTTGTGACATGGTTGTAGGCTTTGAGGAGGATATCCAGGCGTAGATGCGGGTTGTTTTGAATAAACGACTCCTTTTCTCGTTGAGCAAAAGAGAAGAAGCGGTGAAGCGGAAACTTGACGGGGATTTTTCGACAAGGGGTGCTCTTTAAATAGGAAGCAAAGACATTCGGAGTTGGGAGATTCTCGAGGTTCGTAATTGCTGGCGTTCTGGCGGGAGGGTGCAGGTGCTGTGAATCTGTTGTGTTGATGTGGGGGAGGACTCGAGATGCGCCTTGGGCAATTGAACGTGGAACAAGTCAGGAAAGTTCCGGTTTCTGGTATGCCGGTGTGGTATCGCGGAAAATTAATTGGGGGAAGTGAAGCCAGCAACCAGGTTGAGTGTATTATGTCGTGGAGCGTGGAACGTGGTGTATCTCTTGAACGCGGATAGTTGCAGTTGACGAGTCGAGTTCAGGCCGACGGGAAGTTGGTGGGGTGGGGTGCTATAGTACCTCGGTGGGGTGAGTGGGTCAGGCAAGGGGTAAGGTCGAGCTTCGCCTAAAACGGTCGACATACCTCCCCCTTTTCCGAGTCGCTTTATTACTAAAATATGTGTCGACTTCCACTATGTTTGATCCCCAATAGAAAAGTTCACCAGATCTATAGGACCAGCTCAATACGCGGGGTATGGCTCTAATGTACTATGCGTTTTTCGTAACATATGTACATAATATCCCCGCATTCTTGCGCTACCATTGCCAAAGACCCCCCCCAACTCCAGACAGTCAAATGTTGGATATTAAAAGATGTAGAATGTTCTGTAAATAGGTTTAAGTTACCGCAGTGTTGAGGAAGATTCTGGTAATCTCAAGTTTGATCTCAACGTGAGACTCAACTTGAGAGACATCCTGAACCATTTAGGATCTATAGAATTATGTAGTAGATACATCTCATCAGACATCGTCTTCCATCTTCGGTATACCAATCTCTTCTATTCTACAACCACCTGGTGATTATTACTTCGAACTTTCTTCCAGCTTCCATAGTTGAGGCTGGTTCTATTCTAATCCCGCTGAGTTCTTGATTGTTCTCGTTGAGACGAGACATCAAAGAACGGAAGTTCGACGCAAGCTGCTAGAAAACTCCTTCCTATCGGAGTGGATTCCGGGATCCTGGCCAGATCTCGAGGGAAAATATATATCAAGGCCAGAGACCTTTTTCTTCGGGCCTTTTCGATCATCTCATCCACCTTTCCCTGGAACTCGGATCACACTTGTTGAGGCCAGGGCACGAACATTGCAAACATCCAAAAAAAAAAATCCACAGGATCCAGAAAAGACAAACAACTCGCTATGGGTAATCGAACCAGCAGTCAAAATTCCTCCGACAATGCAAAACGTCCTCAAATCTCCCGACTCCTTCCCAGAATGGCTCTACTGTTCCGAGTACAGTGTCATGGACGGCCGTCTCTACAATCCCCTCACTAAAGGCATCCGAGCCACAGCTTTCCAGAACTTCCCAGATCCAGTGGAACATCAAAGCATAGCCCTCAATGATCATCTCAAACGCCGAGAGCACGAATCCCACTTTGGTCCCAAACTATAGAGCAATAGTAGCCTTATCTCCTTGTACTCCTACAAGCGCAAATCAAATGATAACATTATGAGCTGAGACTGTCTAAAAGTGGCGATGTATGGGGCGGCTTCAGAATACAAAAGGGTCAGTTGCTGGAAGAGGAAAGTTCGCAAAGGCTCAACATGAAAGTCTGGGGCATCAGCGGCCAGGAACTTGCAAAACGCAGTGTCAAGCTCTTTGATGTCAACTTCATTCTTCAAAATCGAGTCCTTGATGGTGATTTCGAACACGAAGCGATGTTCGACGGGCGTGAGTTTTGGGCGTGGGGACATGTGCCGAAGGAAGCTGTGGTCGACAGTACGAATTACACCGCAATCAAACAGGAGAAAATCAGAGAGTTGGGATTCGAGGAGGCTATCCCGCAAGCTGCCGGTATTCGAGTGTCGGGACAAGGATTTCGAAAAAAGCACACACGCGTTCTCAAGGTATTGACCGCATGGGACCAGGTGAAGATGACCCCGACGACAAGAACGACGATCATGGCCAAGTTAATCAACGTTCCCGCTCCACCGCTGTCCAGCCACGGGAGCCGATGAAGCTGCGAAGTGCCTCCTTCGGCAGCAAAGGCATCTCTGTGAAGAAGCCCAAGCCCATGCTTACCGAAGAGGAGAAGTTGAAGGAGTGGGAATTCTTGCTTATCGACAAGATTATTAACTAGTGTTGGGCAACAAACCCCTCGACGGGGGACCGTGGAGTGGCAACGACTTTCTGGAGTACAGGATCAGATGGAAATTGGCTGGTTTGCCGGAGTCGTGGGAACCGAAGGAGAACTTGACAGAGGTTGCTGTGGACGATTATCGGGAAGGGAAACAGAAGCCTCAGCAAAGACCACCGTGGGGAGAAGAGCCGGCATCGAGACCTGATTTCTGGAGAGTCCCTCATCGCGGCTTCGACGTAGTGTGATATTCCATTGGAAAGTCTGTTAGACTGTACCATAGTAGAACAGAGACTTCATACACAAATACAAGTCCTATCTGAAGTAACTATTAGTCAGTTCCTTTTCTGTCCAAGTGAAAAGTTCTTTGTCTAGTTCAGGGGGCAACATCTGAAGCAGACATTTCTGTGACTTGTGGTTCAGAATACGCCAAATGACGTTCCATCGGAAAATGCGAAGACTTTGTTAACTCTGGGAGACATTTGCGCTCGAGGTGACTACGCGGTGTTGGATTACTTGAACTGGAAATCGTGCCCCGATTAGGCCATCAACGTATACGAAATCTTGGCATCAGATTTTCAAGACCGCAGCTGAAACAGCCAGTCTTGAATAGGCCGAGGGGATCTCCTCCGAACTACAGATGATTTCCCTTGGCTAGTCATAGTTGAAAGTCTCTTGTATGTTTCTTGAATGCTATGTGTGTGTGTCTTTAAAAAGTAGGGCTAGGGGAGAGTAAAGCGCAATCCTAAAGTATTTCCCTGACTTCCGCGGACTTAACTGATACCATGCAAAGTACATAATGAAAGAGAGATGGGATACCTATATTAGAGTCCATTATGTCTGGCTTGAAGACTTGT
Organism: Lachnellula hyalina; assembly: GCF_007821495.1. Taxonomy (NCBI): domain Eukaryota; kingdom Fungi; phylum Ascomycota; class Leotiomycetes; order Helotiales; family Lachnaceae; genus Lachnellula; species Lachnellula hyalina. Next base: position 111,931 of record NW_022157193.1, read on the forward strand.
TCCGTTTATAGTTTAGTAAGGGACTTGTACCCGGATTTGCCACAACGGCCCACTTATTGGCTGGAAAGAGCGAAGTATGTTTACAAATTTTACAAAGTCGGCAACGCTCGCTTAATCTCACTCCCGAATTTCTCTTACAATGGATGCCATTCGAGTCTTTCCAAACACTTTGACTAACAACCACCAGAAAACCCAACCTCGTGACATCATTTCATCACCACTCTGTAAATCTCTGTAGAAGGGGTTATATCAACCAACTGTCTCGAAACCTCATCGGACAACAAAGATCGACAGATACATTGCCTACCTAACCTTATCATTTCGTCTCACCATTCAGGTGGCCAAAAAGGCTTTCGGCTATCATCTTATACCCGCAACTTCACCACCGCTCCTCTTATCCACGCCTGACCATTACCATCAACATGGTAAGGGACAAGTCAGTCCGCAAACCTATTGTTTCAAGAGGCCCTTACACATCGCCTTGGGCAAAGCAGACCACCACACAACCACGCACTCCTTTATTAGATCCAAACGAGGCAAAAAAGCCATGGCCACTCAGCCCATTCACAAACCCTTACCTGTGGCCGACTACTGCAGAAGCAACAAGAACACTATCTCTATCCAAAATCAAAGCAGAATGGGGACAAATCGATGAGAACGTCGAGTTCCCTAACCGCTGGAGCGAATCCATTCCTTCCCAAAACCCAACACTCCCAAAATCTCTAGGCTGTGTTACATACACTCTCCCCTCATCTTTCAGCTCCCCCCTCTCCGTCGGTCTCTTTACCACCTATCCCGAACTAGCCTTCCCAACCACATACAAAGCTCTATCCAAACTTTTCTTCAGCCACTGCAAACTTCAACGTCACGCTAACGCCACTATCGATGCTTCTGATCGTCGAACACTTCTAGCGAGCAGTCCCTTCGTGGCACTAAGACGCTACAGATCTGACGTTGATAAGGAGACTGAAAGCCTGAACACATTTGTAGAGACCGAGTATCACCAAGCTGTAGCGAATTGGAAGACTGGAGAACTCCATAAGTTGCAGCGGGAGAAGGCTATCAAGGCGGGAATTGAATTGAGCGGAGGTGATTTCCAGACACGAGATGCCACGATTATTGGAGCGCAGGAGATGGTGGAGATTGAGCATGCTATGATGGCCTTCAGGAACGAACAAAAGAACCGTCACTTGTGCATCATTTCTACACAACTACTTGATAGGGACGCTCTCATTATCGACGCATGTCAGCTATGGGATGCTTTGGTAGTGAGGAGTTTCATTACCGAGAATGAGATTTCCGAGGAGGAGGTGAGGGGTGTATTCCTAGTTTGGAAGAAGGTTCCTAAAGAGGCAATCGTGAGCTATGAGCCTATGGTCGAGAAGAAAGAGTTGGAAACCGGAGCGAGAGAAAATATAGCTACCACAAAGCCTACAAGAAATTACCGAAAGGTCTCCGAGAAAGGTTCGCCAATCAAAACAAGACGAAAAACTGCAAAAATCACACGATCAAACTCTATAAAACCTCATCCTTCCACCCGCTTCCAGCCTTTCCAAAACCCACCCACCCAATCCATATCCGCCACTCCCTCCAACAAAGCACCTTCAAAGTCTACCCTCAAGCCCACCAGATCAACAATAATACGCAAGCGCACCCACCAAATCACCACGAACCCAAAGAAAACAACAAAGATACACTACCACCAAGAAGAAGACCAATTCGCCGTCGCCGATGTCCTCAACCACGCCTGGGGTTTTTGGAAGAAGAAAGCAGGACTGTACGTGCGCAACAGGAAAGGCACGCTCTATCGAGAGTATCTGGTGAAGTGGGTCGGAGAGGGCTACGAGGATACATGGGAGCCTGAACCGAATTTGGGAGTCGACTGTCTGGACCTTTATTGGAAGTTGCATGGTCCGGAGCCGCAAGTACCTCCGGTGGGGCTTTTTGCTTAGGTGATTATGAGTGGTTTTCCCTAGAATATAGCATAGGGCGTGTAAGCTTTTATTTGTAAATAGCTATTAGCAGGGCTCTCGAGTGTTTTAGCGGTGGTTTAGCTTTTAGCGGGCTCTGGGCAATGTGCTTTTGTACTATAGCAGATTTGATTGATAAACAAAAGTTAAGGTTTAAGCACGACAGGGAATTAATAAAGGGTGGAAAAGATAATATTAGACTTGGTAGAAGGAGTATATAGAACAAGGGGCGTTGTAAGAAAAGAGGATGTATTATTCTACGGCTAGAATTACATAGTTCCTTGCTTTATAAATCTTCCAAAACTAGAATAGGCGTATGCCGCCTCTTTACCTTTTATCATAGAGAGACAAATACCACGCAAATAAACCGTTTTATGGAGATAATAATGTCGAGCCAAGTTTTTCCCTTATAACGTTCTAGGAAGTTAATGTAGGCAAAAGCCGGCTGAAAATGCATTGGCTGGTATAAAGAGAATTTGTATTTATATAATTCAAGAAGGCATGTTTATAGTCGCTTGAGAGGACAGGAGAGGTTAAAAGCCGATACACGTTAAGGCTCTATCTATATGTTGATGGGCACTTTAAAACAAAGTCACACTAGGGAATAGAGCAATTTCAACACGCGATAGAGAGGTGTGAGAATAGATGCCGTAGTATGGAGATCAGGTGATGATGACCATATGAGGATTGTCGACTTGTCATTGGTGGATAGGTAGGACTCAGGGGGAAGAGGGTGGCGAGATCTGAGTCGTAAAGCCAGAGGTGGAAGCGTGGGATAGTGGTGTGGTGTGGTGTGGTGTGGTGTGGTGTGGTGTTTAAAGGGAGTAGGGTGGAGGTGGAGGTGAGACACATCTGGGGAAACTATCGCTCCGTACCTAGGTAGGAATGGTGCATGCAAAAGAGCCTGCTGATGAGGAAGCTGAATACCTACTACTGAAACCTACAGTAAAAGATGAGAATTTAAAGAGAAACTAAGGTAGGTAAACAAGATCGGACTGGATCACAGCACATCACGGGTAATATAAATGAATATATAATTCATTTCGCTGGCATGTCCAGTTGGTGGAAACTGCTATAGTAGTTAACATCAGACTTCTTAATAACCTACCTGGTGTGCAAAGTTTTTAGCATCCTTAAATGTCATGTTTTGTGGAATCAAGAAGTAAAAGTATATATAGTACATGTGATCATATGGCATAGATTCTTAAAAGAGCCCTAGAAGAAAGTTGCGAGTTCTTTTAAGGACACACATCCTCTAGGGTTGTTCAGGAAGTTGTTTCGAATCCAATTCACAGGAAGCATCATTTTTGCGGTGAATACAAAGCAGGAGTGACCAATTCGCAATGACATATGCACCGGCCTCACCAACCTTCAACAAAGATATAAAGTGGGTGGATGTCTTGCTCTTCAAATCTTGAGTCTGGATTTCAATACCAAGAGCGTTGGTGAAAACAAGATCAGACGTAAACTTCAACATGTCTCCAAACTTGAAATCTACTCCTGCAAAGGGAAAGAGAAACGAGAAAGATAAAATCACCCAATCCTCTACATCAGCCCTTGTATCCCGCAACGACAACCCGGAAAACTTCTCAATACAAAACTACAGCGTCGGCTCCGAAAACATCCCTACAACCCTCTACCGTGCAGAGTTCCAGCAAGCCTCGGCCGCTAGATCTTTCCTCCGAACGGGTTTCAGCGCCTCAGATACAGTAACAAATCCTCCGGACTCTTTGGCTAGCTTGAGGGAAATGCTCATCCGCCATTTCGACCCTACACAACACGCCGACAGTAATTCCCTAGATATCGTGCCGAAGAGCAAGTTCGTTTCGCTGTGGACAACGAGGAAAGCAGCAGAGGGAGAGATAAAGGAACGCAGGATTGCATCACCCAAGATGGCGGGTCTAGAAGGCTCATGGACCGTGTACGCGATATCTGGAGAGCGGCTAAAGAAACACAAAGCGCTGGTCTTCAGCGCGGTGGAATTGCACAAAGTCCTGCGTGAAACTGTCCGCTCTATAGATACGGGCACCACACTGTCAGAAGCCGATGGACTATTCTTGGTGTGGAGCCAGGTTCTAAGGGAAACGTTGGTGAGGAGGTATAGCGTAAGTGAGGAGAGAATGTGGGAGCTGGGACTGAGTATAGAGGAACTTAAAGTGGTGAGCGAGGGGATCCGCGTCGGATTCCTGAAAGTCGTGCAAGAAGATGACAGCGTCACTGGTCTCCAGGATCTTGCGGCTAGAGTTGCAGACACAGATACCAACTCGCAGAAATGCAATGTAGCTTCTTATGCTATCCACGGAAAGCAACTCGGAGCGAGACCGAGCCCTGAACTGGGCAAAGACAAATACGAAGATTTGCCTGCTGGGCGTGTAGGTAGCGTCACCACAAGCGAGCAAGGAGAGGGCAAACAAGAGACCAGATCTACGATGGACAAAGATAAAGAAAACCGCATATTACAGGTTGGCGCAGATGATAGCCAGTGGATTGTGGAAGAGATTTTGACGCACAAACCGTTGGCGGGGAATCGCAAGCAAGCTCAAGAATACCTCGTTGGCTGGGCAGGAGATTGGGACTTGGATGACAAGTACGAGTGGGTTCGCAAACAAAACATCGAAGGCTCTGCTATCGCCAAATATTGGAGCAGAGTTCGAAGAATTGAGAAAGCTACACTTATAGGCGATAGGAATCTCGTCTTTAGCAAATGGCATCTTGGATAACGTAGCCGCAATCTCAATCATTGGTTGTCTTTGCTAAGGACTGGACATAATCTGACATATATCATAATCTGAGACTATAATTGCCAAATAAGTCCCCATAAATCCCAAAATCAAGTTTCCGTCCCCTTTCAATCTGAATTGCTCCCCAATTATAGGCCTTTATAATATCATATAGCGCCTTCCACAAGTTACGTTTCTTTCTTTCTAATTATGCAAGTAATTATAAATGATAATGGCTTATTGAACCTTACTAGGATGCGCTGGGGAGAGCTGGAAATCCGCGAGACTCTGACGCTGGAGAAGAACCCTACGATATGGCCTGCAGCATCATTCTGGTGCGGGAAAGGCATAATCTAGATCCAGACCTCGTTCTTAAATTCTGTTTGCCAAAGAGCACCTGAGAAGGCTGCGCCAAAGGTAGACATAGGCACAGGAGCAAAAGCAGGGGTAGGGGCGAAGTCAAAGGACAAGAAACAGTAAGTATTCGAAGCAAGCGAAGGTTGGATGAGCGATGATGTTAATATGCTATGCTATGCTATGTAAATCTGCCGGCTTGCAGCATGTTACAAGATGCTTGTAGTCTGTAATTTACACGTGACTAAAGTACATTCGATTGAGACACCGAGATCTCAAACTATGCTTCTAAATGCTGAAGCTTGATGGACTTGCCAGTGCTCTGCGTTTATTCGTGCTTTGACTTGAATCTGTCGCACCTCTTGACCGAGAGATGATATCCGTCTTCTGATCGCAATGTTGTAGTTTATAGGTAGTAGGTCCTCCTTGGCTCCTTATTCTGTCTCGAGTCCTAACATTTATTTCCCTCATCCGCCACTTCCTACAGGTCTCGCGATACCACTTAGGTTGACAACCCCTCCCATCGGGGCTTTCCTCTCACTTCGAACCCATGCTGGCACTTCAGTGTTCTTGCCTTCCCGTTCAGCTCGAGTTTTCACAACCTCCCAGACACCAGGAAACCCTGCATTCAATGGCCCACCTCGTATCTTTGCACCTAGAATTGCGAATTTGCCTTGATTGTGACTGATGAATCCACCTAGTAAGCCCTGCTGTACAAGACTTGCGACAATAGCTTCAATCTCTAACAGGTCCGGCATTTTATTGCCATACACAGTTCCTCCTTGCGCCCCGAGCTTCTTGGGTCCTTGAGGAGGTGGAACTAAATCATGACTTTTCATAAACAACGTATTTGGGTGTGTGCGTCCCGACTGCATGACAGCCATAGAATCAACCGGCTTTTGCCACCCCTCTAAAACCTTTTGGCAATATTGTGCAGCGACTACCAGATCCGTGATTTCCAAAGTTGGTGCTTTTCGAGAATTCAAATCAAATGGCCAGGTATATGTAAGGAGAAACACCCTACGAGCGAGGGATCGCCATACTAGGATCTCGCATCGATAAAGTAGTGGAAGGAGGACACCTTTCTGGAAGAACCACTGCTCGTTTCCAGACTCGGGCCCCAGGGCACGCTTGAAGGCAACTATATCACCTTTTCGGATTGCTTTTGAGATTGGGGCGAATTTTTCGAGAATCCCAGCGGCCTCGGGACGTGACATGAAAGGTCGCGAGGGAAACCGACCGAGTATCATGTTTGCTGAGATGAGATAGATGAGGATATTTCGTCTTTGATTTATGCATTGAGCATGACACTGATCGTAGGCAGATTGCAGACATAATTGGGCGCGGTAGAAGGAGTCGTTGATGAAGAGGAAGCGCCCAAGATAGAACAGATATGTAACGCGCTGGCTGGCGGGATAGAGAGCAAGCGGAGGTGAGTGCTGTGAGATGTTGGTAAAGAGTTGGTTTGCGGATTGTGTCTTCCGGCACTGTAATTTTAATCAGTTATATGTAATTCTGGGGGGTATTTTAACCCTACCTTGAAGAACAACTTCAATGCCAGGTTTGCGAACGAGTATATGCCAATCTTCTTTCCTTCAGGCTTCCCATCTCGTCCTATACCATTCCGGTTGGAGCTTCTTTCGGTCAAGCACATCGTAAATGCCCTTTGTATAGATTCTGCAGTGCTCTCAACCAGCGTTTTCCTTGTTTCCCCCTGATCGATATCCGTAACCTTGCGCAGCCGCCGTGTCAAATCTGGTCGATTGTCGAGAGTCATCGCAAGAGTGGACAAGGCCTGTGATAGCTGAATAGCAGTTGGGAGCACAACAATGCCATGGCTTGAGTTAGATAAAGCGGTAATGCAAGCGCTGTAGATTTCCATTATTCAAATGTTCAAGATGGCCTTGAGGATATACGTACTTGACTAGCCCAGTCAATTGCAAATGTGTCTGCAACAGGTCCTCGAAATTGACGTCCCTCCAGAACTCCAAGTAATCTTTCATGAATACCAGGAAGCCAGGCCACACATCCCCTTCGTCAGCCTTGCCATCGTCGTTCTCGGGAATTAGCTTCGTAATGCGCCGTTCGAGGTGATCGCCGTCGCGGAAGGAGACCTTTAACTCCTGGGCAAGCTTGTAGTACTGCTCATCGACTGGTGGCTCGACGGCAAGCCACGACTTCAATTGCAATGCGTCTTTGGCTCTCAGAAAGCCCGAGATGGAGGTGAGAAAGCCGTCGAGGATGGCCATAATTGACGCTAGGAAGTAGTTGTAGGAGTTGGCTAGTTTCCGTGGATACCCATGTTAAATGACCAATTGTATATCTGGCACGTCTTAAGGTCACCCGTGGTGGTTTCCCTTGTTCAATGGCATTGCTTTTGTTGATGTTGTTGGATATAGCGCAAGGCTGAATCTTTTACAAAGGCAGGTATTTGGTGGTTATGGGGAAACCTCGGCAATGCGTTGGCCTAGGCTAATCTATCTTATATATATAACGCCCGCCTCACCGTGGTGTAACATCTTCCGGTTCTCTTCAAACATCCAGTCAACTTTTATATACTGCGAAAGACCTCAATGCTTTGCATACTTTCTCTAGTTATCTGGTCATGAGGCATTTATCAATAATTTCCCAGTATCAATCAAAGAGTGTTAGCGTGTCCACAGCAAGGCTACAAGAAGGAGGCTGTGGCTTCTGCGCCTTCTGCGTCTTTACAGTATATATACCTATAGCCTCCCCCCTTTATTGCGTAACTTCACTCTTGATATCCCAAACAAAGTTCCTCAGAAGATGACTCAACATGACCTTCCAACCTGGACGTATTATCCGATGATCACGTTGGGTGTCATTGTCTTGATCCCAACTAGCCCAGTCATTTTTCCTTTCCTTCTGTGGAGATCCTATGCGGATGAGAAGAAGCGTCAAATCGCATATGGAGAATGTCGTTGTCACCCACCGCCCCGTGGAATATATTATAAGTCGAAGCGTCAGCAGGCGATGACTTTGATGGGTTCCAGGGACAATACGAAGACACCTGCGAGCCCAGTACTTCAAACGGACTCTTTACTTCTTAATCTCCCCCCCCGAAATCCGCGAGATGATCTGGGATTACTGTGTTGGTAGTAGTTGGGTACATATCAGTAAGAGGCATCCAGAATTCTTAATGTCCTATATTTGAGTTCTTTGACCTCTCCGCTTTCTTTCAAAAAGCGCTTCTTGGTTTCATTTGAAATGCCTTATCAATACCAAACATTGACTTTTATAATCTAGAATCCTGGGACAATGGCAATCGTTTTTGCAGAATCTCATCCCGCACTTGCTGCGAATACGACTATCCTTGCGAGCCACCGAACGACAAAATCAGCATAGGCGGGGCAATGTCGCTTTTCCTCACCTGCCATCAAATGTAAGTAATCCAAGTGAAAACATGCCTTGAGATGAGGTACCTTACACACGTCTCAGATATTCAGAAACCGCCCAATTATTCTACACAACCAATGAATTCAGAACCGCCATCGCCGACAACGTCGAGTTTCTCCCGCGGCTTCTCCCAAGACATAGAATCGACACTATCCGCTCATTCCGCTTCGTGTTCTGCCCAGCTGGTCTCAATCGTGGTCCTCCTCTCCCGCCCCGCCCCGGAGCATCAAGGAAATTCCGATATTTTAGGTATAAACGCTGGTGCACGAATCTCGCCAGTATGAAAGGACTCCAAGAACTGCGCGTGGAACTGCGCTTTGAGCCCTGCCATGACGCCAGATGACGGCTGATGAGATGGCAGTGTTATTGGCGCCTATTATGCATGTGACGACGCCGGAGTTCTTTGACTTGTCGGTCCCGTTTTCCTGTAATGTGCCATATATGGAGCCGTGGCGGGCACTGCCGTGCCGAATTAACCAATATGACCCTACGGGCGCGCTTCAACATATCTAAAGCGAGTCCCGAACTACTCTGCTTCCAAGTTATTGTAAATTTGTAGAAGGAAACTCCTTATAGACGAGCTCTGCCTATACAGAGTGGCAAAACTTCCAACAATCACTTTTACTTGATACCTACGCTATTACAACCTTCAGCGTTTCACATAGTTCATCATTACTAATACGATGTGCCCAGTCCATCCTACCGCTATAGACTAGGTCCCTAAAAGGAATATAACGGCAAGCTGAAGTAATTGGACTGGTATGTTACTAGATTGTTCAATTAAAATGAACTACGTAGAATCCTGATAAGTCCCGGCTAACCAAACAATAGCGCAACCACCCAAGGCCAATGCACCAACAGCTTTCTTCCCCCACCATGTCTCATCTATCTCCACTTTTGCAGCTCTGATTTTGCGTGAGGGATGAGTTCCTCCTTTAGATTCCGGGACAGTGTTGTTCTTCACAGCAGCGTCTTGTGCTTCAGCTCTTTCTCGCAATTCCGCAATCTTCTTACCCAATTGTAATAGGTCCTCCCTCCACTCCGTATCATTCCCTCCAGCATTATCCACCTCGACGTTTTGCACGTTCCCAAAGAAATCCATAACCAATCGTTCCCGGCCTCCTTGCTCGTCACCGGGGAATAGATCCCATCTAACGCCTGGATGCGAGTGGATTTTAGATTCATCGTAGCTGTCGAAGAGATCCCCGAGTGTCATCTTGCTGCTTGGTTCCCGCACTTGTGTCTCTAGGAAATCCAGGTTGTAGTATGTGTACCGATCAATAACAGCCACTCCAACGTCGTTGTCTGCGTGGTGGGAGTAGGAGGATTGATCAATTTCGGAGGAGCCCGTGGCGATTATATTCGGGGAGTAGAACTTGCTATACATAGTATTCGCCTGGCACGTATCAATCATAAATAGAAGCTCATGATATCTGTCTCGTCAGCTTTGTACCACTGTAACCGCTCCGGGATCTTCTCACCTCTTCTTCTCCCACATCTGCTCAAAAGCATCCGCCAAATCAAACGCACTAATCTCCTCGGCATCCTGAAACTTCAAAAACTCGTTCCCCCCATGCCCCGTCATATACACCAGAATATTACTCCGATCATCCGTCAACAGCCTCTTACTCCGCGGCATCTCTTCGCCCACGCGATCCGTCAACAGCCTTATAAAATTCTCCACCGTAACTTCATATCCCCTATAATCAACCTCGATATTGTCTCCATATAAATCCACGGCGCGGTCCGCGTTACTGTATACGGTTCCCGGGAAGGCGTTGCGCGGGTTGCATGCCATGTCGTCAGGCAGCATGAGGATGATTTGTGAGTCTGGGATTCCTAACCGCTTGACAGTTCGGTAGAGGGAGAGCACATTGGCTAGATGGCGGTAGTTGAACCAGAATCGGGAGGTGGAAACTAGAACTGCCCAGTTGCTTGTATGCTCTGCGGCGATGGGGATTGGCGCGAGTACTGATGCCAGTAGCACGGGCAAACGGAGGAAGCTTGCGAGCTTCATAGTGAGGGTATTATGGCCGTAGAATCATGGAGTTCCGTAGAATCATGGAGTTGAAGGTTTTTGGTTTGGGGACAGAGGAAATATATTTGGGTATTGGTAGCAATATGTAATAGTCGCGCCCTGCGCCCTGCGTCTGCCCCTGAATAATGGCGGCCCGGCTTACCAAGCAATTGAGGCTACACCACCAGCACCGTCACATGCACTCCGCAAACGCAACGCCCCCCACCCCGCTAAAGACCCTTGATTTTGCATCCTTCAAACCTTTTGGAAGAATTCTTGGAGCCTCACCAACGTCGTGAGAACATAATGGGTTGGCCACCAGCTGTTGTTATTGTCGTCAGGTATGTCCATTCCCGAGACCTTTTTGAATCCCTTATTTCTGCCTGTTTACTGTTCCATTCTTCTTCTTGACAGGAGTCGAGTGGGGGGCGAATGTCAATACCAGAAGACGGCTTTATACTGACGGCCACACAGACACGGCGCTCGACTAGACGCTGCTGATAAGCAGTGGCATCTCACATCCCCCACTCCCTACGACCCTCCTCTTACCTATGGTGGCTGGACACAGTCAAGAGCTCTGGGGGCTCGCATAGCTAGTATCTTACGAAGTCGAGAGACTGACGATGACATTCCGGATGCAAGTGGAGGAGACAAAAGGGCAGGAGATAGGAGAAAACGGAGGCACAAGGTCATCATACATACATCGCCATTCCAGCGATGCGTGCAGACGTCCATCGGCATCAGCTCCGGATTGGCCCAGAACCCAGGACATACCCACCATCGACCGGCCTCATCCCCTGATAAAGCACTGCAGACACACTCTTCTCCCAGACCTCGACCATCTGTCATAACAGGGTCTCCCTCTTTGGATCCTGACTCCGCTCTTGACCCGTCGAAATCCAACGGCAAGCCCCGGGAACAGCCAGATAACATCAAGAAATCTACAATACGCGTTGATCCTTTCCTCGGGGAATGGCTGACGCCGGACTATTTCGAGCACATTACCCCACCTCCAAGCTCCATTATGATGAGTGCGGGAGCCAAGGCGGATTTACTCCGAAGAGAGGATTATAGCAATCTAATAAACTTCAAGGAAGCAAATGGTGCTCCTCAAGTTCAAGGATTTCCAGGTGGGTGGGGCAGTCCAGTGGTAAATACCGAGAAGGAGAAAGAGAAGGAAGGTCCACTTGCAACTGTATCCTCCGTCGCTCGCGCACTGCCTAGGAGAAAAAGGACCAGCAGTCTAAGCAGCGCTGGTACGAATGGTAGCCATGGTAGCCACGGTAGCCACCATACTATCCGAAGCAGATCCCCAGTACCCACGGAGCATGGCATTTACGAGCCTCCCGTTCCAAACTATGCGATCTCGAGTTCACATCCCATTCCACCTGGATATGTGGCTCATTCTCGAGATGCCTGCGTCGATGTAGATTATCAGTGGGATAGCATGCGCGATCCTCAAAACTGGGGGAGCGGAGGCGAGTACGGCGAAGAGTGGAGCTCGATGCATAAGCGGTTCCGAAAAGGGTTGCACCAGATGGTGGGTTGGTATCAGAGTGATGATTCCCCGGGAATGCTCTTCACAAAGACTCCACCTGCTAGTCCTGGGGGACATTCTGAAGAGATCGACGAGCATGAGAACACAGATTTGGTCCTTATTCTAGTTACTCACGGCGCAGGTTGCAATGCTTTGATCGGAGCTCTGACCAATCAACCGGTCTTATTGGATGTAGGCATGGCATCTCTGACCATGGCGGTTCGCAAGCCAACTCCAGCAAGCTCTCCGAATCATACACCAGGCCACTCTCGAAATTCATCAGCAAATCTCAACATATCGGAACAGTACGAAGTCAAGCTCGTCGCGAACACAGAGCATCTACGATCCAGCAGCACCTCAACTCCGCCTCTCTTATCAAGAGCTTCTTCCCTTTCATCCAAATCCACCTTCCAAGAGCGCTTCACATCCAACAGTAGACCGTTTGATGTGAATAAAGCCCGCCTCGCGCCAACATCGAGCAACTTTGGAAGCATTCGCCGCGCAGCAAGTGTCGCAGGTTCAATTCCTCGAGACTACCAAACAGCGCGTAAACCTTCGGTTGGTCTGTGGGGATCTGCTTTCCACCAAGAGGAGCCAGAAGAGGAGGTTGAGTCAACGGATGACATGATCTTGAACTTCGGGGAAGACGAAAAGGATGCTCAAGACGCGAAGGAGAATGAACCGTTAGAGGAGGCAGAAAAAGCAGTAGCTGAAGAACCAACCGCTGTCAGAAAAGGAAGTGAAAATGAAGAAGATGATGTTGCGCCTTTGGGTCTTTGGGGAAGTCCCAGGCCCCCTGGGTACGCGGAGAAGATTCGGGAGATTGCTCCAAAGCGTAGATGGACTGTTACTGAGCGTACTTGATTGATCTTAACACTGGATGCATTGATTACTCGCGAGCGATTAGACCGAAGACTTTATGTGTTGCATTTTCAATACAAACACGAGCATGGAATGCGATGGGTATTACCCATCATTCTGGAGCTAGCGAGGGAGTTTGGCGAAATTATCATCTGCTTTTTATTATAGAAAAAAAGTCTCACTCGTTTATTGATAGGGCGGCAGGGCAAAATCAATTCTACTTGATCGATTTTATCCGATCGGATTGAAACAAAACAATTTCAGATTGTTATTGAAACTAACATCCACATCACGTGTCGTTCGTATATATTCCGTAAGCCATCTGCGATGCATTTCGAATGAGGATACTTGGGGGTTTGGGAAAGAGACATCGTTCTTTTGAGTTTAGCTATCTAGGTAGTCTTAGGCTATACTATCGTGCTTGATATTATGAACATTCATCAATTTATGTGGCCTGTGCTTTTGAAGCTATTCCCACTTCTTGGACATGCATATTGATTAGACCTTTTCTCTTATAGTTCTCTCGGCCAAGAAAGCCAATCCTAATGTTTTGTGACAATACTTACTCACCTTAAAGCCCTTCTGGGGTTTTATGCAGACCTATCCGGATATTATGATGGATTTACATTTCGTCATTATTATTTCAGATGCTGTGGATTCTGCAAGCAAGTGCAAGGATGAAGTGAAACTGCTACTGCCTTGCTCTCGCTTATTTAAGGGGGGCTATCCTTACCTTGCGGCTTTCACATGAAGAGAGAAGAGACAAATTCCCCGAGATGATTTAGCTACGTCATCACACCTCGGACCAGAACGCCGCACCCGTTCCCTTCCCGCAACAAAAGCCGGAGCTTCAAACTTCAATTGCATTTTATATTTCTTCTTTTGTTTACTTTCAATTCATAAGCTTTTGCTCAAGCTCAATTGAAAAACTCAACGCTTTCCATCATGGAGAATCCAATTCTTCATCCCTTTGTCTTCCTCTACCAGCTTATGCAGTGGTTTATCGATAAGCTTCTATCTCCAAATCCTCCGCAACCAGGAGACACCCTGGGTAGACCCAAAATTGCTATTATTGGTGCTGGTCTGACGGGTGTTTCTGCGGCTTCTCATTGTGTTGGTCATGGGTTTGATGTGCAGATTTTCGAGGCTGGTCCGAGAAAACAACTAGGTGGTATTTGGAGCGCAAGTCAACCTCCCCACAGGCAAAGGATTAGCTAACAGTGAAACAGCGAGTAAATAATACTTCCGGGCTTCAAATCCACTCCATTATGTATCGTTTCCATCCATCCGTTCAATGGAATGGTGGATACCCCAACCGCCAACAAATTGTCTCGCAGATTACAGAGCTTTGGAAACGGTATGGCCTCGAGAAGAAAACCAAGTTCGATACCAAAGTTGAGAAAGTCTACCAAGATGACAAGGGACGTTGGATCATAAATGATCCATCACAAGGACGTTTTGAGGGCATCATTGCAGCTGTCGGAACATGTGGCGATGCAAAGATGCCCCATATGTCTGGTATGGATAAATTCAAGGGGGAGATCTACCATTCGTCTGATTTGACAGGGAAAGAGTCGAAGGGAAAGAAAATGATCATTATTGGCGGAGGAGCAAGCGCTGTGGAAGCCTTGGAGTTTGCTTCCCATGAAGACGCAGACAAGACTTATATCCTTGCGAGATCTGACAAGTGGATCATTCCCCGGAACCCAATCATCGATGCCTTGCTCTCATTCAACATTTTCGGCGGCGAGACTATCTTCTCCTGGATCCCGGAACTTCTACTTAAAAAGTTTTTCTACCGCGACCTCGAAGACCTAGCCCCTACCGACAAAGGACTCTTTACTGGCACCCCAATGGTCAACTCCGACGTGATGGACAAGATCCGTTCCGGCAAAGCTGAATGGCTGCGGGGTGACATCAAGGGCTTCACAGAAGAAGGCGTAAAGTTCAACATCCGAGCTAAATGCGTCCCAGCCGGCGGGCCTGGCCACGAAAAGGTCATCAAGGGCGACATGGTTGTAATGGCCACTGGCTTCGACCGTCCATCGCTGGCCTTCCTCCCTGACGACAACTTCGTGGACCCCTACTCTCCACCCAACTGGTATTTGCAAACCTTCCCTCCTGCTCACCCCAGCGTCTGTTGCAACAACTGCACCTACGTCAACGCCATCGGCAGTGTCGGGAACTGGCACATTGGGATCTACACCAGGATCTTGCTCATGTTCCTCTCTGACCCTCTTACGCGCCCCAGTTCCTTCTGGATGCAACGCTGGATCGACATGACGCGCGTCCTGAAGAAGTTCGCTCCTACTGGCGCCTTTGATTTCTTCACGTACTTGGAACTGGTATGGTGGTTTACGTTCTGCATTGCAATTAACCCGTTCAGATGGAAGTGGGCGCTCTTCGTCTTCTTTGGTATCGGACAAGGTCTGCCGAGACGCGTTGTAGATGCTGAGGATCATATCAGGAATGGAGTTGGGGAGAAGGGGGGAAATTATGATGTGGGGAATAGCTTGTAAGCGGATGGGAGGGCGTTGGGAGGTCTTAGAAATAGGGAGGAGTTGATGATAGGTTGGGAGGCATGTAGATGTATATTTGGGTGTCCATCAGTGACGGAAAACTGGAAATGACCATCATACTATGATTTATGAACGAAAACATTGTAAAATAGTAGATTGAAGATATAAATTTAAATATACTATGCCAGTCGACTCCTGGCTCCATACCGCACTTATATACACATACTATAACACTAGAAACCCTTTCCAATTTATGTATACGAAATCGAATCAATTGACAATTGCCCGCCTTTAGCTCAAGACGTGTGGAAAAGCGCAGCGCAGCGGTGCAAGCAAGAAGCTTCATTGCTAGTAAAGAAGGAGTAAAGCAGAGCAGCCATTTTTGGGTAAAGTGAGGAAATTCATGCTGAAGCATACTATCTCTGCGTTGATATAAATGGGCACCTATCGTTTCTCAATAGCTAGCATAGGTATTATATAACGTATACATATAAATTTCTCTTTTCTTATTAATTATATGCATATTCTTGGTATTGAACGAGCTCTGCAGACTGCACTAACTATCCTCATACCAGCTAAATGTAGTTCTGGCGATATCTAGATTATACGGAGAAAGGAGCAACTGCTCCATCTGTTTATTTGTAACACTGGGGTTTGTTCTAGACGGTGAAGGCGAAGGTGGTATATTCTTGATTTCTAGGGAGGGGAGAATGGGGTTGTGCTGTTTATCTACCCCCAGCTTGACGGACAATTGATTGGGTTGGAGATGACTACGGATATGAATATATTCCGAGTCGAATGGGTTTGTCCCGTTCACCCCTCAACCCAATGGTCACTTTTCGCTACTGAGCTGGAGGGGCCTAATTGCGGACATGAATATGTTTCGATTCGACTTAGCTCGTACCGGCTACAGCATCGCACTTCCAGATTGTGTTGTAGTGGTTAGTGCTGGTTTCCAAGTGCTTGTAACAGGGGTTGTGGATTGCTGGGGCGGATGGTGGTTCAATGGATTGGATTACAGACTGATTGGATACGTGCGCGGAGGGTTCGCTAGCTTCAAGCTGGCATACTGTATTGAAATCGCAGGGCTCTGGGGATTGTATGGCACTTTTCGATTGCCCTCCGTGGTGATATGAGGAGCTGCGCTTGTAGGGCCTAAGGTACCCTGCCGCCGATCACGGGTAGCATCCGCAGATAATTAACATAATTAGCTTCGGATGTTGTGGCTAGGCGCGGAAGACCCGGGAAGGGAAATGCGGCTCTTGGTGGGCGACTTCAATCGTGTAAGAATCCATGGGCTCGAGGATAACAAGGCTGCTGGCTTGGGATGGAGGGTAGCTTGAGTAGGGCGGGATGGTGTTTGCAGTAAGCTGGTGGGGATGAGGGATATAGAGCTGGATGGTGAAGCTCGTCGTCGTCGCGTCGGCATGGCGTGGGGGTGGGCGTGGAGCCCCTTGCTTGAAGTTGCGTAGGAGGCATTTACCTATGGCATCGAGTATCGAAAGGCTAGCTGTTCCGAAGGCCAGTGGTAGACGGTGCATCGTGCCTTGATTCTCACCACAGATCCCCTTTTCGGGAGGAGTTCCTCAAAGACAAACATAATGTGCGAGGGGGAGTGAAGCAAGAGACCGATAAGGGCACGGAGGAGGGGAGGGGTCCTTGTCTGCAAGCGAGACTCCTCCTAGACCCCACGGTAACGTGCTTACCACATCTCCAACCAAAGAATTCACCGCAGAACTGGAGACCAGGTTACCTTCCACACCACCACCAGCTGCGCATTGTTAATATTGGTTCGACACCATCTGTCTGCGGGGACTTACATCTTGTCACTGCACTGTCGCAGACTTTTCTTCCTTGCGCAAAATCTTCACCGTCCTAGGATACTGGACGGAGCACTCGAGCAGATGATTCCACGCACCTCTCAGATCAAGGATTTTTCGATCGGCATCGACAATCGGTGTTACTCACAACACGTCGATAGTGTTGATGCAGTAGATCTTTGTCGAGATGACATGACATGATAGTGTCCGAAGACCGAGCGATGGCAACCTTCCAGGACGTCGAGAATGACTCGTAAGCTCTGATACTAGCCAATACGTTTCCACAGCTACTAAAGATCTGGAAGCCTCAACAGTCGATTGAACTTGTATCGAGCAATCCGAAAGTGTCTGTAGAGGAAGGCGCGGCGGATTCGAAATGCTGTTACGTGACTGCGGCAAGTGCGACCACGAGTCCACAATCGAGCGAGATTTATTTCTGGTGAACCTCCATGGACTCTACCCAGCACAGCTGTCCTAGATGAAAATACGACAGATTTAACGCCGCCTCGGAGATGACTATCTCAATATTCTTTGATATCTAAGAGCCCATCGAGGGTTCACTCAGCAGACAACCTTATGCGACCGATATCAGCTCATCAAATTATGCTTCATCGTCGGGGTATTCATCCCTGTGAGTAAATGTTCGTTTTCAAGCGTCGGCCCTTCGCACTCTAGGTTTCCTCAATGCTAATCAGACTCCACAGGTACATCTAGTCAGCCATACTTGGGAGTATTAGATCAGATCATGATCAGTACCAAGTACAACGAATGCAGTTGTGGAACTGGCCGTGTTTGGAACCGCATTAAAACCCCCCAATATGGCAATGCCAAAGCAGTGTTCCCCCTCTGGCTTGACATATATACGGGACCTCATGCGTAACTGCATTGGTCTATGAAAACTTCTACGAGAACTACTCTTACCCAGCATTACCGCGTTTCTTACGAAAACCGCAAATCAGACTTTCGAACGCAAGATGGCACTTTGGCAACTGTGCTCCTCAGTTGTAAGGCTGTACCAGAAAGATAGCATGTCGTGCTTCAAGCACAACTACCTTGCCTCTTTCCATTCGAACTATTGTTTTCTGGATACTATTTGGAAAACTATGATCGGCCGTTCTTGTTGATGTGAAGTTTGTATTATGGTGGTGAGTGAAGAAGAGTAAGGAGAAAAAGGTAACGTATATTCACTGGACTCATGTGTGAAACCAGTGTTGTTCAAATATTTGGATTGGGCTAACGATAATTCAGGGTGACAAGCTCTCCATGAAATTGGTTCTCCCAAACCGACATCCGAAGCAACTCAGCTTTGGTGTTGATTTGCAGGAGCCCAGGAGACGTATTAAAAACGTTTGGCCAGTATCCTAGCCAACGTAGTTTGAGATCACTCTGGTTCCTTCTACATGGTTGTCCCTTAGGGGTCTCAAAAGCTATCTTTGACGGCTCTGGAGACGGAAACCCAAGAGAATCGGTGTTCAAAAAGAAACCGATACAAGAAAAGAACTATGCCGACCCGGATTCTGCTGAGAGGAGGCATAAAACTATAAAGTCCCAAGAAAATATCTGACATGCAGATATCAGAGAAAAGAAAGGATTGTGCACGGAAGAATGCATCTAAACAACAAAAGGATGCTGTATGAACGGCTGGGGTAAACAAAGACAAGATCTCTCATATGAAATAAAGGGTGGAGTCAGTCCTCCTGGCTCCGGAAGTGGACAGTACGACTATGCCTCCGCCATTGATCCAGCTTTGGAGGCTGCTACCCCTTCCACTGCTGCTAGCAATGTATCAAAGCCCACCAGATCAGGTATGCCAACTTTCCGCGATGATTTAAAGCGAGCATTGCAGAGCGGGCACCTGCATAATGCTTTTCCCATTTCCCCACAGGAGCTGAGCTTTTCCCTTCCGGAGATGCTGTTCCTCTGTAAACAGCTATTCATATAGGATGCAGAAATAGAGATGGTACTCTCAGCTGCCGGACTGAGGAACAGAACGAGCAAGGCAGATTGCAAGGGGGTGTGGGTGGGAAAGGCGAAAGGGGGAAGGAGATGGGGTTGGAGATGGCATCTTCCGCGCCAGACCGCGATACGAAGGTACATTCGACATAAATGAATTGGATCAGATACTTCCGGGACGTCTTTCTTCCTTGGTCTCCACTATGCCAATGCCAGTGCCATTTCATTGGACACTGCGACACCTGCCTTCAACATCACAACCTCGCGCACACAGAGATTATTATTTCCTCCTTCCCACACCTGCGCACCAAAGAGCTTACCCTTCCCCTTTGCCTTTCCCTCTCTCTCGGCCATCACAGCTTCTCATTACCCTTCGCCTACACCTTCTCTCCATCTCGACTATCACCAAACAACAATCAAGATGGCGACCCAAGGAAGTGCCTCGAATATCTCAATGCCCACGGCGGTTGCGGATCAGCTGTCGATCGCGTCAACCTCTCCTCCCACTCCCGCTCCCATGCCCACCTTCTTTCGCTTCCTGGAGCTCGCGCCGGAGGTACAAAAGAAAATCATCAGCTTTGTTCTCGTGTGTGAACATCCGCTGGAGCCAATGGAACTTCAGCATTTCAATTTGATTGTCCCGGTCGCATCATATGGTCACCAAGGCTATCATTTATTTGACGACGAAGGCCTCCTGCGAGATCACATTGCACTCACCCGTACTTGCAAAATCCTCTACACCCTTTCGCTAAACATATACTTTGGTCAAAACCATTTTATTTTGCGTTCGCCCCGGTATTTTGACGGAACTGAGTGTATGGCAACCCATTCTCCTCTTCTACCTCACACTTGCTGACAAGTCGCAATCTAGCAACGGCTATTGGCTTCCTCTCCGCAATAGAGAAGGAGCGACGAGTATGCCTGACGAAGGTCACCTTCGACCTTGTTGACACACGTTATTGGGTTGAGAGGACTCTCAATCTGTTAGCCGGCTGCCACAATTTGAAGTATCTTGGCATCGTGCTGGACCCTACTACCCGTCAATGGTCGAAAAAAGATATCATCGATAGCCTTGGCCTCACGAGGTTGAAGAAGGTGAGAGGACTGCGGGATGTTCGGGTGATCAAGGATTCATCGCTATTCGGACGCACAGGGGTCGCGGACAAGATCGCAGGAAGAGGCAGAAAGCCAAATAAACCCCTAGGCGACTTGGCGGTCCTGGACACAACAGAGCTTGTGGAACGTCTGAAGGGTTATATGTGTCACGATGTGGTCAGATCGGAGAAGGAGTTGAACGAACTGGGCATTCAACATTGGAGAGGCCGCCTCCGCTCCGAAATTGAAGAATTGTAGCTTTCCTTTCCGTTGCGTTGGGTTCTCGGCTTGCAGAAGGAAAGACAGCCTCTCTTTGTTGTAGGATTAGATAGACCAGGATACGATGCTCTAATACTGCTTTTGGGGTATAAGATCTTGGGGATATACGACCGTCGCGTTTGTTATACGCTTCGGATCTATCATTCTAGTGGAGAATCAATGACATGACTGTCTCGTTTATGCCTTTTGTGATATGGATCTCCTCTCTGTTTGATCCCTACTTCACTCTATTCCTTCTCCCTACCCAATCCAATGACTAGATTTTGAAGAATCATTTGGGTAGAGGCAATGATTTCTGCTGCATGTCCGCGCGCATTACAACTTTAACTTAGGATCAATGCATATTAGAGTGAATCTCTATCTACATTTCTTCCTTAAAATCACCACAAGACACCAGAAATCGGCACAGTTGCTCGTCTCGGTGGCCTGTCTCCGCCAGCTCTAGATCTCCACTTCTGCTCGATCGACCGAAAATCTAAAGTGCAATGCCCACGATCCGCCGCGGGCAAACCATCTCTGCCCAAGGCTCATCTGTTGTCGTGACTGGCCTTCTAGTGACTTCAGTGCCCGCTTTTCTTTTCTGGTCCCTCTAAGCACTAGCTGGCACAACGACAGCATTCATTTGCCGAGTTTGAAGAGCTCACGCCACGGCCGGGGTTGGTGGGCGAGAGAACGTATAGTACGAATTTGCTCGTGCGGGTAGATGCGTATCATACTATTGCGCTGACAATTAAGGCGCGCGTTTAGTGTTCTAGGCTGGAGTTAGCAAGACTTTCGACACTGTCCTGTAGGATATAATAGCTTCTCTCTCTCGTGGGAATTAGCGACTTCGGCAATGAGCCGAGGGTGTAAAGCTCATACGAAATGGACAGATTTGGATTCAGTCCTATAAGCTATAGCAAGTCCGAACAATTCTAAACTACGAAAGTTCTCAAAGCACTAAGCACCCAGCATTGCGAATAAGGATATAAAGGCAGAGCCTATTTGTTTCAATGCCGGTATAGCCCACCAGCCTGTGAATTAAAAGGACAGAACAGAAGAACTTCCAATAACCCGGCCCCCAGACATTGCATTAACACGGACGAATCCAGTTCCACTGGCAAGGCTTATATGAGTCTCAAAACCGGTACTGGTGACATCTTTTCACTCATCCAACGTATCTACCGATGATCCCGTTCATATTGCCCAGCTTGTAATGTTCGTAATCGAGTAAGAAGGCAAGTGTTTTGAAGAGTTGAAAATAGCTATGTCTTTATTTATTTACGCACTCTTTATGAAGAGTTAATAAGGATTTCAACATCCTGCATCCTATAGGGGTTTCTAACATCTTCTAAGCTATTTATTAACAGATACAGTAAATTTGAATACCCGAACTAAAAATGCCGAGAATCTTGGTCTCACCTACCTAGGTAATAAATATAAGGTAATATAACGTGTTTATTTCTAAAAGGCATGCGTTGCATTAAACTAAAACATGGCGAAGTACCTAGGCGGCTGTATCCGGCTGGCTGTAAGCTAAAGTACCCGTCCCGTAAGACCCTAGAGAAAACGCTAATGCACTCCCTGGCACTAGTTTGAGTTTAGTATCCTTTGCGATAGCATAAACCTTGAAACGCTATAGACTAGATAAAGTAGGCAGTCTATATGTGCGATATGCTTAACGGTATGTTAACAGATTGCAATCACACCCCGACGTCCCGCAGAAGGGACCTTGCGGCTCGGGGCATAGGGGTAGATTTTGACTGCTTATAACCATGCAATTCTTTTATGCCAATCTGCAAGTTTTCCTCTTGATGCTAACTTTATCATAATCTAAGCGCCAGCATGCAGGATATAACCACCATCCACCGCAATCGTCTGGCCATTCAAATACTGATTCGCGGCTGTGAACAGCACCGCACCAGCCATATCCTCATCCTTGCCTGGTCTCCTTGCAGGAACTTTCGCATACTTGTCCTTCTCAATGTGACTCTTTTGATCACCTCCGCTCTCTCCTGCCGTCATCTCACTGGGAAACACACCAGGAGCAATGCTGTTGACTCGAATCTTCAAACCGTTCTCTGCGATCTCAGAGGCGAGTAGCTTGGTGAGGTGGATGGCTGCTGCTTTGCTGGCGTTGTATCCGAAATGGTGTTGGGAGGATTGTACAATGCCGGAGATGGAGGAGATATTGATGACAGTGCTGGAATATCCGTGGTGGGCTTCGGAGGCCTTTTGGAGTAGGGGAAGGAAGGCTGTGGTCATGAAGAAGAGTTGTGGGACGTTTGTTCGGTATGTGCTGACCCAATCTTCAAAGGTCGAGCTTTCATCATCAAACAAATTCTTCTTCATCTCCTCCGCCGTCTTGGCTTCTGTCTGTTGTGTGTTGCCTGCGATGCCTGCGTTGTTGATAAGGATACAGAGGCACTTCTCTCGGGACTCGATCTCCTTGACCAGTCTGACGATTTCGCTCTTCTGTGTGACATCTGCGACAATAGGGATGATTTCGCCGGCGATATTCTGGCCGTGAGATTTGACTACTGCGTCGAGCTTCTCCTTGGTGCGGCCGACGATGTAGACTTTTGCTCCGTTTACTGCGAGGGCTTGAGTGGCCATAAGACCAATGCCACTTCCACCTCCAGTAATGAGAGCAACCTGAGATGGTTAATTGAGAGATCCATGGTTGGAATTGAAGTAGCCACCTTGCCCTTGACATTGAAAACCTCGCTAAGGAGAAAGTTATTGTTGGATTCAGACATGTTTGCGGATGTGGCGGAGAATTGCTTTCGAAGATGTTTAAGGTTATTGACGGATAAGTTGGTTGGAGAAGGAGGGTGCATAGAGAGCGAGAGGGGTGTCGATAAGGATAAACAACTCGTTTTATAGGAAGGTACACAACGTGACGTCAGAGCTTTAAAAGGAGCACGTAGCTTGTGAGACATGACTTTGTGTCAGGAACGGAAGGAGCCAAGTAAGTTGATGGAGGAAAGAGACTTTTAAGAGGTCTCAGAAATAGTAATTGCTCGGTACCTATAGTCTCAAAGTGCTAAGTTGAGTCCACGTTGATGGGAAAGAAGCTTGAGAGTTGGAGAAATAGCAACGGCCTTATCTGGTTGAGAGATTTAATGGAAGTTCCGAGGTAGTAATTGTAATTGTCTAAGAAGTATCTTCTACTTACCGCTCACCTAGGTATATTTGGAAATGATGATGATATCGCATAGCTAACATTTCTGCTGTACGGGGCAGACGTCGACGTCACAATATTCGCTAATATTAAAAGGGGGCGGGGTACTACCTTACATCATCTACTAATTTACGCGAAGGTTGATTTGCCACCCCCTTACTTGGTAAAGAGTCGGTGAAGCAGAACAGGCCCTTGGTCGTTTCAGCTCCCTCCACCTTTCGTTAACCATCATCTCGTAGAGCAGGATAGGCAATATAATGCTGCTGTTGATAAAAGGGGACGACATCATTACATCACAACATAGAATATAGAATCAGGTCTCACCAAATGCTATAGCAGAGTGAGGAGTCATCACCCCTGTGATACCTACAGTTCCGATTGTCAAAGAAAAGATACTGAAGTTCTCACAAATCTAGTGAAAGAAAATATAAGAGCGTTGTTAATATAGGAGTTATTTTCTGTTATCCGATTACTAAATGGCAGAAGTGATAGAAGTATAGCAGTAGTTGTACCTAGTCCGCAATACGAGTGCTCTATATGGTATAAATTATGTCTCTTAATATGTTACGCTCTAGCAATAGGCGTCACCACAATACTTTCACCTTCCTTGCCTATGTTACTATCTTCAACAATAGGAGATTCGAAACCAGACTGAAGTGCTTGTTTTCTCCTAAAATAGCCGTCAGCAACACAATTATAGTCAAGGCAAAACAGAGATCACTTACTCCTGTCTTCGATGTAATGGTTTTATAACCAACACGGTGTACAGAATTAACACCACAGACATTGCCAGGGCGTACGAATATCCCTTTCGGAACTTTGGCCCTTCTTTTGTCGGGAATGTGAATAGAGGTATCCAGGCAGTTGTGCTTTGGGAGATAGCATTTACGAGAACCAGTGTAAAGGCTCTTTCTTTAGGGTCGTTCCGAAGGATATCGTTGACCCAGCCATAAAACACTGAGCTCATTCCAAATTGCGCGTATTGCATATTAAATGCCACCCATTTTGCAGCTTCGGGGACATTCCAGATCGTTAGAATTATGAGGGAAATAATGTTAATGGTGCATGATAGAGTAATAGCACCCGTGCGTCCAAGGAAAAGATCCGAGCCAAAGTTGATGAAAAGCACATAAAAGATCCCCACGGCTGGTGAGGTTGAGCCGTATTCATTGAGCTGGGCTTTGGAGTAGCGTTTCAAACTCTTCAACCAGAGCAGATAACCACCATAAGAGGTTGCGTTGATGTTCCAGTAGATAATGCCCCAAAGAACAAGCGTGTAGATTTTCCAGTCAGTGAAGATATACTGGAGCCGCTGCCATGTCGTGAGATGGACACCGCTTGCGTCCTTGGAGATACCCTTGTTCAAGCGAGTGCGGGATAACTCAACTTCGGCGGGTGTCAAAAACCATCGGTTTGGTTTGTCGGGTGTGCCAGGCCAGAGGAACACGCCGGCAATACCGACGGGGATGGTCATTAGGGCTGTGATGATGAACATCCATCTAGTGGGGAACTAATTAGCCTTATAGCACTGCTGTTGGAGGTCATGGATGCTCACCTCCAACCTGACAAGCCATCGACACCGTCAAGATTTGCAGAGGTTCCACTTTGAATTAGGCCGGCAGTAAGGGTACCCAATGTCAATCCGACGTAAAACAGACCGCCGCGGCGACCGATCTCATCACCACGGTCTAATAATGTGTTAGAGTTGAGGGAAGAGAACCAAGGAGTAACTTACACCAGGAACCAAGAACGTAGTGGACTCCTGGAAAGTACACGGCCTATATAAGAGTCAGTATAGTTACTGGAACATATCCCTAGGTATTTATGTATACCTCAAAGAGACCAATAATAAAACGATATGCCATGAGTTCCGAATAGCCTTGCGCCCGGTATTGCAGAAGGGTGAAGATCCCCCAGCCTATTTCAAAAGAAGGGATGAGGTAGTGCATTGGAAAACGCGGGAATAAATACGCGCAAGGAAGTTGACCGACTACACTCCCGACAGTGTAGACTACGCCAAGTTGTACCAACTGGTTACCGTGGAAGCCAAGCTCCTCGGACAAGCCAGAAACGTATGCATTAGCTGGTCAAAAAGAGTCAGTGAAGGGTACAGAGCAGGACTTCTCTCTAGACATAAACTGACTGATATTTGTTTGGTCAATGAACTTGATCCAATAGCCTAGAAATGCATATGGAACAATAAGAAGATCAAGCTTCCGGATGAGTTTCCGCTCCTCAGGACTATCACTTTCGGCATACCAATGATACCAAGCTCTTTTTTGCCGTTTGTCATACATAATGAAAAATGGAAACAAACAATTGCTGGAATTGATATTTATTGAAACAAACCCGATAACTAACGCCAAGGTACGTTTCCTTTTTATATCAGGATGAAGAGCGCTTGCTCTTGCTAGGTTTTCGTGAGTGGCTGATCACGCCACCCTAAGTTGAATTCCATCATTCCAAGCCCCTGTTCTGGCCCAAAGTTTTATATCAGTATCTCTGTTTAGAGTAGCTATCTTAGGCCCTAGGCAACCCAGGGAGTGGAACCACTCCCTGAAACCAACGCCAAGCTTTGGTATAGATCTGGTGGATCGCTTACCTCGGAAGCGAGTTAAGTTCGAATTATTAGGCGACAGCATCCCATCGATATTCAACTACTTTGTATGGCTCCCCCACTAATGGGTGGTCCTATTACACTAGTAGCAACTAGAGAAGAGATATACTATCAGAGGTCAGGATCTTGGCTTGGCCACGAAGGACTTAAATCTGGTACATAGTCATATACTAACACAGCATAATAAAAAGCTTTTTCTCCCAATAACAATCTCAATCCTCCCTATCTATTAACGGTCTATATACAAGAGAAGATTCATAAATGGATAGAGGGAGGAACAGCAGAAGGGCCGCATCGAGGAGCGCCTATGCCTAAACCAGCAAAAGTGGGAGGCCACGCGCCATATAGCAGGCTTAATTTATACCCAGGTAGCATAGTGGAGTCTTGCACTTCAGATGATGCCTTACGCTCAAGATATTGCGTGCAAAATTAAAAAAACAAATGTACGTATATGGATTTAACTCACTTAATAGATCTCCTCCCGTTGACCCGCCCAAAAGTTGTCATTTTGGAATTGCCCCTTAGCTCCTATCCCACCATGGCAACAACTGCGGTTCTTCCATATGAACTCTACACCGATGCACCAGGAACGCTTTTCGTGAAACGGGAATGGGAAGAAGCAAACGCTGCCCATCCAAGCCCTTTTGATTTTGGTGATGTGCCCGAAGGGTGGCCTAAAAAGCTTACTGGACCACTTGTATGGGATGGAAAACATCTCAATGATCATCGTAATTATATCCTACTTTTTAATATAATCAATCATACTCATATAAGTAGCCGAGAAATATATATACAATCTCACAAGCGCTGAGATTGCTGAAATAGATGCCGCAGCAAAGGTACGTACGCTTGCTACTTTTTATAGGCATCGAGTCTCTTTGATAATATGCTAAGTTTTGCAGTCTTTCCAGAAGCTTGCGCTGCCTTTATCTGCTATCGAGCAATCGAACTTCCCTCTCCCACAGCTAGGTCCGACCTTGCGAGGGATTGCGAAGAATTTGTATCAAGGGACCGGCCTGAATTTGCTCAGAGGATTCCCCATTCAGAAGTATGAGAAAGAAGAGCAAATCATCATTTTCCTCGGTATCAATGCATGGGTTGCAGATACGCGACTCGATCAAGGAATTGGGCGCGGTATTTGCCATATAAAAGTATAATGCTTTCTTTCTTTCTCATATTTGCGGCGAATTCCCCATTGACGTATTATATTGCCAGAGCATCAACCACATCGACGCCTCACAACGCGGTAAAATATTTGTCTCGGCTCAGAATAACGATGCTCAGATGTACCACAGCGATGCGGGCTCGGAGATCGTGGGCCTGATGGCTCTCAATATACCCAACTCGGGTGGAGAATCAACCGTCGCGAGCACTTGGCAAGTATATAACCATCTTGCCGAATACCGGCCGGACATCCTGAGACTCTTGGCGGATAAAAGATTTAGATGGAGAGCGTATGTGTGATATATTCCTGGTAGATCTTATACTGAAGAGGAAACAGGAATGGAATTCCGGAAGATGGTGTACGGCTCATCCACTGGTTGAACGAACAGATGTACGTGAATTTCGCGACGAGAACTTTCATTGGCTACGCAGAGGTAATTATAAAATCGTGTCCAAAGTCCTCACTGAGGGTGTTCAAGTGCTAAGGCGAGGAAGGCCCCCGACCGCGATACAGACTATCCACCACTTACATTCGAGGAGCGAGAAGCATTGGGAGGGTGGCAGTGGATATCTGAACAGTACTGCTTAGAGACTGCTCTCCAAGCTGGAGATATTGAATGGTATGCTAAATTGCGTGGCCCTGGAAAAAGGCATACTGATATTATGCAGGGTTAATAATCTCCACCACCAACATGCTCGCCGAGGATATATCGACGATCCATCAAACCCTCGCCATCTGTTAAGAATCTGGTCTCGTGATTCTGAATACGCCCCAGAGCTACCATTGGATATCAAGAACAAATTCAATGCGATGTTTAAAAATACGCCGGAATTTTATCCTCTGGATGAAATAGAAGAAGATATAAGAAGGAAGGAGACAGGTATTTTCACTGCTTCGTGTAAGGAAGAAACTGCAGCAGAGCGGCTTAAGACTGGTTTTACATCTTTGAAATTATAAGTAAAAGTAGAGAGTGAGAGACATTTAGAATCTGCCCTGAAATCAAATTTCCAGAGTCTGAAGCATGTTCTCTTGAATGATATTTGAAATTACCCCGTGGGCGCGCTTGTCACTTTAGGTTTAGAGATAAGGGGAGAGAAGAGAGAATAGAAATTGGGGCTTTTTACATTAGGAGATTATACCAAAATAGTTTTCGTTTCTTCTTAGAGATGCTTCGTGGAAGGTCTGGAGGTTATGCTAGCGCATAAGCTCCGACTCCACGTCGTTACCCCTATATCGGGTTTCCGTAGACTTCCTATAGCCTTTAGGTATTGCCAGCAGATATGAATATTCTTTTTCAGCTTAGCTACACTCGTTTCGCCTTTCAGAGATAATATCCATCTTATTATCCAGCTTACAACACGTGCCAAAGCTTCAGCTTCCAAACACAGTCGTCATGTCATGCTTTAGCTGTCAGCAAACTACAGACAGAACATTCCTTCCATATAAAACATCCACCCACCTACATAATCCGTAGATCACCCAATAAAAGAAAACCACCCCTCAAACGATCAAGCAGATCGATCGATCGATCAATTATCCCGAGG